>NC_000080.6:101797444-102024944 GCF_000001635.26 Mus musculus
CATGTAGAAGCCACCAACATCGGCTACTCTCTTGATTACTCTCCAGTGTCTTTGTATTTGTTTGAATCTGGAGTTGACTGATTTGGTGAGGCTGGTTAGACAATGAGTTCCATGGATCCCTTGTCTCTACCTCCCATGCTAGGATTAGGAGGCTCCAACACCTGGCTTTTTGCATGGGTGCTTAAGGATCTGATCTCAGGTCCTCGGGCGGGCGGGCAGGTAGGCAGGCAGGCAGGCAGGCAGGCAGGCAGGCAGGCAGGCAGGCAGGCAGGCAGGCAGGCAGGCACTTTTTCAACCGAACCAGCTCTTATACTATTTATATTAGACATACATTCTCTTGGCTTTATTAACAATGAATTGGGCACAAAACCAACCCCTGTCCCTTTAGAAAAAGTTTTTGCTAAATTAATGACAAAAATTCACTAGATTCTTAGGAGATTTCGGCTTTTTGAGTCTTATCCACAGTATCCATACAGTCTCTCATTTCTTTTGTGTTGGTTATTATTCATAAGGACTACTAGAAAAAGTTGTCACTACATAAATATCTGCAGCCGCCATTTGCTCTGGCTCTGGCATAATTATTTCTGTGTTCTGAACACATAGCATCTAGGCATTGCTATCAGTTAGCAATCTCCCGGTGACTCATCTTGTGGTGGCAGTCTTGGAAGTCATCTGAGGAAAATATTCTTTCTTCCTCTGTGAAGTAAGAAGGTTTGTTTGAAGATAGTCTCACTGGGTGTGTCGCTGGTTACTCAGTCTATAGTTCCCCTCTTTGGAATGGTCCCAAGTTTCTGCTCTGCCACCGCTGGCCATTGCTTACAACTTCTGACTTTATGCCTTGGTGAGCACATGGCTCATGTCACTGAGAAGTTTCTCACAGTGTTACCAGGTCTTTCTCCCGACCCCAGTGTCCTTTGCTTGTTGCTTGGAAAACTGGAGCAAAATGTTTACCTGTTGCTGTGAGAGGGCCTGGCTGTATTTATATTTCCTCTGGAACTCTCTTCCTGTCTAATAGGTCCAGTCTTGAAAGATCCATTCACTAGAATAAGAATAAGACAGTTATACAGATACCACTCTTAGCAGAGGGAGAATGACTTCTAATGCGGTAGACAACATAGAGAACTATGTTGCTTGTCACTAATGTTTATAGAACACGATTGTTTGCTAGAGCTGAGGACTTCTACAGAGGCCAGAGACTAGGGAATCCCTAAGACATCTATGCAGTGGGCCTGAGGAGGACCACAGGTTTTGGTGGGATGGAAAAGGTGTTTTTTGTTTTTGTTTTTTTCCTGCTGTTTCTGGTCTTGAATTTATAAAGGAGGAAAATGACTCACAAGCGACTCCCCAGGTCGACACCACCTGCTGTGATGAGCAACTTTCTCTAGAGGCCAACATTCTTCAATTACTTTTGGCTTTAATTACTTAGTTTTGGCTTCTCATTGTGTGACAAGTTCCCTAAGAAAAAGCAACTGGAAAGAAACAATTGCATCCTTTGCTTCAGGGCTTCCCATCCAAGGTTGACTCTCTGGTCTGTGCTAAGCTATGGTTTCCTAGCAGCAAGAGGGAGGGGCTACTCACTTCCTGGTCCTGTCCAGAGTGCCAAGCACAGAGTAAAAGGAGGAGGGGACCAGATACATTGGCATAGGTTAGACCACACCTCCTACTCATCATCACTTCCTGACAATGTCATCATGTTAAGAATCCATTGAGGGATTAATCCAGTGGTCAAACCAAGGCTCCCAGGATTGCAGTTATTGCACTATATAGCCCATTAACAGACCAGCAAGCCCAAAGTGTATACCTATAGGGAAATAATTTCCCTTTCAAATTATAACACTCTCACAAAATCTAACCAGACTTTTCCAATACTTGTCATTATTTCAGCACTTACATAGAATAACAAACAGGCAAGAACAGGAAAAATTCTGTTAATAAAATGTATTGAAATCGCCTGCCCTAATATTATAACACATGACAAAATCGTCTAAGTACAATACTTTTAATGATATGCATGGTAAATGGATAAAATAAAGGTTCAGCAATCTAATCTCATGTATAAGAATTTATGTTAGAAGAGCTGAGAGTAAGTGGAGACGAGGTGAACCAGTCAGTTTGTGGCATTTGGGTAAACGGTTGGCTGTGAGTCACTTAAAATCCTTACTCTATATAGGGATGTAGTATGTAACAAAGTGGTAAAAAAAAAAAAAAGCTGGCTATAACTCTGGGATAAACTAGACAGTTTGAAATTTTGAGTAAGCAAATGAGGCAAGATTGTGACCAAATTCTTGACAAATGAGAAGATGGTTATTTGTAAATAATAACATCTCTACCTTCATTGGTGAGAATTAGAGTGCCACGTGCTCCTTTTGCTGCTGTTTGTTGAAAGTAGTAAATAATGTAAATCATTGTTAAAATGATGGCTCTATCTCAGAGGCACAGCTCAGTGGGAAAGCGTGACCTTAAGCTTGAGTGCCAAGACCCTGGATCCCAGCCCTAGTGCCCCTAAGAGCAAGAAGATGGCTGTGTTGTAGCATCAAGCTCTCTAGCTGAAAAAGAACCCTTGGATAGAAACTTAAACAAGTCTCAGAGAAACAACTGTGCAACACCTATCAAATAACTTTGTGCTATTTTATTAACACAAATAATTCATTTATCACATAGAGAATATTTTCCCAGTAACCATTCTTTTTTGGAGTTTGACTACGGATAGAGGAAGAGCAACATTTTAAAGCCTTCTCATGATAGAAAATATTAAGAACAAATACCTGAAACATAAAATTGGTAAAAATTGTTCTTATTAGCTGGGCGTGGTGGCGCATGCCTTTAATCCCAGCTCCTGGGAGGCAGAGGCAGGTGGATTTCTGAGTTTGAGGCCAGCCTGGTCTACAAAGTGAGTTCCAGGACAGCCAGGGCTACACAGAGAAACCCTGTCTTAGTAAAAACAAACAAACAAACAAACAAACAAACAAACAAACAAACCACTGACTACTCTTCCAGAAGTCCTGAGTTCAATTCCTGTGTGGGAGTGCTGGGATTAAAGGTGTGTGCCACCACGACCGGCTCTAGTCAGTGCTCTTAATCCCTGAGCCATCTAATAGTACAATATATACCCCTTTCAGACTGGTTTCTTTCAGTTACTAATATGAATTTAATTTGCTTCCATATCTTTACATTGCCTTATAGCTCATTTTGGTTTTGGAGCAAATGTTATCCCATTTTTTTGAGTGGGCCAGTTTATTTATTTAGCCCAATTTACCTAATATGAGAGGATTTCATAATGGTTTAAAGTTGTTGTCATTATGAATGAGACTTCTCTTTAAGGTTAGCCTGGTCTACAGAGCGAGTTTCAGGGCATTCAGGGATACACAAGAGAAACCGAGACTCAAAACAACAACAAAAGACTTCTATAAACATCCACATGCAATTGCTTGTGTGGCCACACATTTTCAACCCATTTGGTAACCACTGAGGAGTGGTACTGCTGCTCATATGGTACCACTATGTTTAGTTCCATAAGAATCTGCCACACTGTCTTCCAAGGTGTTACACTGCTTTCTTCTCCCTCCAGCAACGAATGGCCATTCCTGTTGCTCTATGTCCTTGCCAACATTTGCTGGTGTCAGGATACTGATTTGGGCCTTTCTTAGAGGTTAGTAGGTGTGTAGCAGTAATGCTGTTTCCAGTTTCCATTTCCCTGCTGACATTATCATGTGGAATTTTTTTTTTCTCATAGTTATTTTCTGTGCAACTTATTTGCTGAAACTGTTAAGGTCTTTGTTTCTATTTTCAATCAGTGGCTTGTTTTGTTTAAACTTGATGAGTTTTGAGAATTCTTTATTAATTTTAGTTTTTGGACTCAACAGATATGCCTCTTGAACATATTTTTCTCTCATTCTGTCTTTTCATTCTCCTGTCAACGTCTTTTGGAGAATGAACACTTTGAATTTTAATGAAGCTTAGCCTGCCAGTTGTCTCTTACAGAGATTTTTTTCCCCCTTTCGTTCTGTGTTGTCTCTTAGGAATAAAAGGTGTGTGATCCATGAGTTTTCTTTGTGGGGTCTGCGTCTAAATGTTATTTGTTCTGATAAGGTATAGAAAAGTCCCTGGTGTTCAATCCACTAGCCTGTAATTCACGAGACTGTTCAGAGTCGGAAGATTCTACGGTCAGGTCCCTAAGCTTTGCAGCATGCCCTTGTAACACTTTAATTTCAAGTTTTTTATCATCTCCCCCTCTTCCTTTTCCCCTTGCATGCACTCCCAGTTATTCCTTCTTGTTCTCTTTCAAATTCATGGCCTGTTTTCTTTAATTGTATATATATATATCCTTAGCTGTTCTTAGATAGATAAATATAACTCAGCAGAGGAACAGGAAGTCTGCTGTGAGATTGCATCTCTTAGAAATGTCAGGAAAGCTACACCCCTGAAGTCTCACCAACATTCCTGCCTAAACAAGACAGCTGAAAACAAGGATGACGTAATAGATATGGAAAAAGGGAGAGCTCACAGGGCCTGGACCCTAGCAAGGGACTACAGGCAATTAAGGACTGCTGAGAGCACCCCCCCCCCCATATTGGTTATCTAATACCAAATGGTGAGCCCTGAAAACATATACATTGCATGCAAGTTACATGATTTAGCTGTTTCCTGGACTCTAACAGGTTTCAAGCTTACTGACGAGGCTCAGTACAAGTGCCATAATGGAGAAATGACACCTACATTGGTTTTTGACTTGCTGTTCTTCCACATGGTTACCCACCTAAGCATTTGTTGTTAAATTTTTACTTATGTTAAAGTTAAGCATAGCTTTTTAAAAATCACTTATGCTTGAATACACTAATGCAGTCATAAAGTTTAATAGCAAATGCTTTTATACTTTTAAATTTTAGATGACAAATGCTGGTTATCTTACCTATGAGAATATGGTAACTATCTACTTGACGTGCGTTTATTTTAAAATATGAACGTAGAAGAAGCTATTGACTTATAATCTTGACACCTCCTGAAAGTAACTAGGTCAGATGACTGTATCTTGTGGCTTACTCTCCAGATCACCTTTGACAATTCAGGAGAGAACAATACAGTTTGTTGTACCTGGAACAGAGAACAGACAGAATTGGTTTTGTTGGCTTAAAAAAAAAAATTATGAGCCGGGGGTGGGGGGGTGGGGGTGGGGGGGTGGCGCATGCCTTTAATCCCAGCACTTGGGAGGCAGAGGCAGGCAGATTTCTGAGTTCAAGGCCAGCCTGGTCTACAAAGTGAGTTCCAGGACAACCAGAGCTACACAGAGAAACCCTGTCTCAAAAACAAAAACATAAACAACCCCCCCCCCCAAATTATAGCATTGAAGCAGAGTGATTTTCTTTTTTTCTTTTCTTTTTTCCAAATCGACTTCTTTAAAGAAGACACAGATTTTGAAAATGTTGCAGGAACCAAATATGTGTACACACACACACACACACACACACACACACACACACACACCAGATGGATTTCAGGGCTTTGCTCTAATCATTCATACTTATGTGCTTGCTCTGTGGCCAAGCCCTGCCCAGGGCTGTCTTTAGTAAGCATTCAAATGTTTAATGAGCAGAATTCCTGTCTGGAATAAAAGTAAGCAAATAAAGCAATACTCTATCAGTGACAGTCAGTCAGTCAAGCAAGCAACAAAAGATATTAGTGTCTTCAGTTAGTCTTCAGTTAGGTATCGTTACTGTGCCTTCTTTTTTTTTTTTTTTTTTTTTTGGGTTTTCTGAGACAGGGTTTCTCTGTGTAGTCCTGGATGTCCTGGAACTCACTTTGTAGACCAGGCTGGCCTCGAACTCAGAAATCCGCCTGCCTCTGCCTCCCGAGTGGTACTGTGCCGTTTTAAAACAAAATGTGGCATGGAGATAATAGCTTAATGAATAGAGTGCTCATCTTTTCTGCATGAATGTCTGAGTTCAGTCCCATGCACTGCTTCATCCAGGTGGGCTGACAAATCAGGGAATCAGAAGAGTAAAGTCACCCATGGGTGTGCAGAGCAAGTTCGAGGTCAGTCTGAGTGAGCTACATGGAACCTTGTCTTAGTAATCATAAAAATTAAAATAATCATAAAAATTAAAAACAGTAGACCTAATCATAAAAGTGATGTGAAAGATACACATTTGCATCTATGCTGTTAGAACAACATTGGTACAAACTGTAACAACTAACGTGAGAAATGTGCTTCTTGAGTGGATGGCTAATAAGATAACCCATAGGTCACCAATCCCTTCCATGTATCAATACATTCTTCCATGAATGGCTTTAATTTTTTTTTTTAATCTTTGAAGACAGGAAGTAAAAAAGATATCCCAGAATTTTGTACTTTGGATAAAGAGCTTTCTGATCAAGGGGGAAAATGAAGTTTGATAGAACTTTTTTTTTTCTTTTTTTTTTAAGATTAGCCAACAGTAGAATGTCAATTCAAGTTCTTAAAACCTTTCATGTCTGAGCCATGTTAAGTTTTATAGATGGCTTTCTGTGTGTCACACCTAAGTAGGGAAGTCAGGATATATCTACAGAGAGAAAGATCTGTGAAAGAAGCCAATGTTCTAGTGTAATTCTAAGGACAGTCCTTTGTGGGGAGGGGGACAGTGGGGAGGGATAGATAATAGCAAGGGATGAAGGAGGAAATGTAGGCATCTTGAGACAGAGCTTAGTCCATTTGGGCTACAGTAACAAGTACCGGAACATGAGTAGCTTGCATATAGCAGGAAGTTATTTCTCTCAGTGCTGGGGCCTAGGAAGTCCAAGCTCAAGGCCGCTGCAGACTGGGTGTCTGGTAAGGGCCCACTTCCTTTATAAGTTAACGTCTTGTCCTTTATAAGTGCTACTTTGTCACCACAACTTCCCATAGTAGAAGGGCAAGGCCTATTGACTGAAGGCACTAGTTGCATTCAGGAGGTTCAGAGTCATGATCTTGCCACCTCCCATAGGGCCCTGCCCTCTACTTGAACTATGGGAGTTTTAGGAGAGTCACAAACACTCAGACCATAGCAGTGGAGAAGCTGAGAAAATTACTTAGGTAACCGTGAGAGTACCCCAAGTTATTTTGTGTTCTAGTTTTAATCCTTCCCAAAAGAACAACCCTCTGATGTGCTAAGCAAGCAGTAATTATGTTTGTTCCTCCATAGAAGGGAAGGCTTGAGAGGGATAAAGATATAATTCTACTGGGCTGGAGGGATGGAACAGAGGGTTGCAGGCCAAGAACACAGGCCATGGGAGCATCTGGAAGTTTATCCTGTAATCTGATTCTTGCTTCAGAGCCAGTGACCTGAAGTCAGTGTCCCTTTAGAAAGTCCACATGTGAAATTCAAGACCACGTACTATGCAAAGCATTTCTGTTTGTAAAAGAGAGCATTTCCATACATGGGTACTTGAATTTCCTTTAACTTGAGGCCCTGCCTGTATTCCATTAAGTGTGCTTAAATTCATGGAATTATTTTTAGATCTCACAGAACATTTTTTTTTATCCTTGCAAGAGAATATCCTCAGAGTTCTTCCTTGAGAATCATAATTCATAACTCACCAAGTGATTTACATGCTCGGTATTTGTCACAACTGTATGCTCATTTCCTCCTCAGCCTAGTGTTTATAACTGTGAGCCTTGTGATGGATGAAATAAAACAGCATTTTCCTCCAGTGACTCAGAGTTTTCGAGAGTGAGTGTGTGCTCTCCAGAGTGCTGGATTTTTCCTTGGGAGTAGTTCCGTGTTTGCACATGTACAAGAAGGTTGAGGAGTGGGAAGGGGAGGCTAATCCATTGTGTATATATCCTCTCTAAGTCATCCCTCAGGCCAGATCTGCCAATGGGGGAGGAGTTGGTTAATTTACCACAAGGTATCTGTCTTAGCTGTTTACTTACCCTGCCCCTTTGTTCACTGACAGTCATCTGTTTGATTGTTCATTCCAGAAACTGAATAGAAAATGCTCTTGAAATTACTGACACTATATGTCAGAAGTGATAAATCGTGTCAACGTGTAAACAGAGACCAGGTCACCAGTGACTCAGTGGGTGAGGCAGGGGTTTATGACCCTTCCCTCTGAAAGGACAACGGTGCTTAGCCTTTCCCGAGATGCTATGTGACTCCTGTTCATATTAGCTTCAACGTTATGTCATTGAAAGATTACAGTCTCAGGAAAACACTACACTAAAAAAAATTACCACTGTCAAGGGAGTGGCGAATAACTAACCGTAGAGATTGTTTGAATGACTATGTCAGAATTGTGTTGTTGTCAAGCAATGTGTCATGTATTAGCTCTCCTAGGCACTGCCGACAGCCATAGAAATGCAGAAATACCAGTGTTATGGAAGCAGTCAGTCAAGAGGGGGAAACTCGAGGGATTAATATATAGTTGCCATTTGTTATTAGTCTGTTTAATTATTTTCTAGCTCCTCAGTTGTTGAATGAAGGAAAGTGGTGTGGTCAGAGAAGGAAAGAGGCTTCTTAAATGGCTCACAATGCACACTTCAGAAGTTAGGACTCACAGAGTCCCAGCTGAGGGGCTGACTTAACGCTGAGGGGTTGGGGCTGCAGTATAGCTCCAGAGTAAAGTTCTCCCCTAGCACACTTGAGGCCTTGAGCTCCATTCCCAGACACCCGGCCCCAAAGCCAAGGGGGTGGCTGTATCTGCAACTAAGTTGTCTACAGATCTTTATGTGAACAGGCTATGAAAACAGAAAAGCAACTTTTGTTTGCCAGGCTCAATCTTCATAAGCCAGTGTTCCGTAATTCTGAATCCCGTCGAGCAACATTCTGAAGGCTATTAAGTTGAGACTTTTTGTCTTTTTTTTTTATTCTCATTCTTATTCTTAGCATACTCGGATGTATATAGAAATCTCTGGAATGTAGGAGGAGTGACATTCCATAGGACACCCCCACCCCCCACCCTTCCACAATAAGTGTCCATTGCAAAGGAGATACCAGGGAAGCAGATGATTTTATTTGCATTTCCTTCTTTGTTTTGCTGTTGGACCTCATCACAGAGTAAAGAATTGCTTGCTTGGGGGATGAATTGTTAAATAGAATTTTTTTTTCACTATTTCAAAATACTGCTCTGTGACAGCGATTAATGATTAATTACCCAAGCTTGCATTAATGGGAAAACATTGTAGTATTAAATTATTACGCTGTCTGGCATTGTATTAGTGAATAAAAAGAATGAATGCATACTGGTGGAGATTTAGAAGCAGAATCGCAGAATCATATCATCAGCGTGCTTGTCAAAGTTGAGTTTCTTTTCTATTGCTTTGTTGGATAGAGACATTTCTAATGCTTTGGTGGACAGAGACATAGCTAGCTATCTCTGCAGTGTGTGTCCTATTAACTGAAAAGTGCTCAGTATTAGATTCCAGGGTAATGTGAAGGAGTTCTGGTACATTTAACTTCCACCCAGTCATTCCACTCTGGTAACAAAGCAATCAGTCATGGGCACGAATGAGTTACCAGTAAGAAATAGTCAATTATTTGGTTGAGCTCCTTGGCACCCTTTGTATGTGAAACGGTATGGGTTAGAGGCCATCTTTCAAAACAAGGACCCAGATGAGAAAACAAGAAAAATCCCTTTGAGAATTATGAATAGGGAAAAAGTATTCTTAGGGCCAAGTGAAGGGAATTGGGATGAAGTGGTTTTTTTTTTATTTTTTATTTATTTATTTTTTATTACTGCATGTTGAAATGGAACCAAATTGTGCCTCTGTTTAATACATGTGAAACTACTTCTAAAGCAGTGGGCTTTGGATACAGAAGAAGGCTGATCCAAAGAACCCTTCCACCCTTTTGTTCAGAGACGTTCTTTATTTTGTCTGTCTTTGTTTGTTTGTTTGTTTGTTTGTTTAGTTGTTTGTTTTCTCACGAGCCTCTAGCTCGGTATGACACATCTGGGATCAGAGCTGTGTTCCTCAGGATTTTTGACACTGTTTCAGAGAACACTCTTACCACAGTGACATCTTTGTAATTGCCTGTGTTATTTGTTTATTTGCTTTCAGCTTGATTAATAAGCTCAAACCTGGCGTCGTTAAGAAGATCAATAGACTGTCTACCCCAATAGCAGGTTTGGTAAGTAATGCGTTACCTTCAAAACTAGTTTTCCCCCTTTTCATTTTAGTTTTTTAATCAAGAAGTGACAGCTGTACATATTTTTGGGTGCAGTGTTGTATCACCCTCATATTGTCATGCAGTATAATGGATTATATACTTCAAAACACCTATTGAAATATAAGAAAGTAGCTAAAGAAGGCTTCTCCATCTATAGTTACTATTGCTTTAAAAGGAGTAACAACCATCTTTTTTTTGTTGTCGTTGTTTCTAGATTCCTTTATTTTTTCCTTGATATTTTCCTTATTTACATTTCAAATGTTTTCCCCTTTCCAGGTCTCCCCTTTGGAAAGCCCCTATCACATACCCCTTCCCCCTGCCTCTATGAGGGAACTACCCTACCCACCTACCCACTACTGTCTTCCTACACTGGGGCATTGGATATCCTCAGGCTCAAGGGCCTCTCCTCCCATTGATGCTCAACAAGGCCATCCTCTGCTACATATGCAGCTAGAGCCATGGGTCCCTCTATGTGTACTCTTTGGTTGGTGGTCCAGTCACTGGGAGCTCCAGTGTGTGTGTGTGTGTGTGTGTGTGTGTGTGTGTGTGTATGTGTCTGTCTGTCCGGACAACCATTTTTTTAAGTGCCCTTCAACACTTCCTTCTGTTTCAGAAGCTGTTGTTTTAACTTGTCTGACTTTGTTGGTTTCGATGCTTCAGAGTCTGGGTAGCCTTTCCCGCCTTCTCTCTTGCCCTAGGTTGCTTGGGAGCTGCTTCTGTTCTTCCTGCAACTCAACTCTGCGTGCCATGTTTTTTGCTGACCACAGCAGCTCCCGAGAGTATCAGGAGCTCCCTGGCTGTTGTGTTTCTGCTGCTTCGGGCTCATGTATCAGGCTCACTTAGCATGCGGTTCATAAGTGTGTCTGCAGGATAATCAAGGCTCGCCAGCCGTCTTATGGTGTGCCATGTTTCCTATTGATGTACGGCGTCTCTACCTTCTGTGTCAGGGTCACATGGTGTAAAGAAGCCCGGGGGATTCTCAGGGGCCTCTTGCCTTTATTTCTATTCCGATTATGTTCTGTGGTGCTAGGGATAGAACCAAGGGCCTTTCACTTTCTAGGCAAGCATTCTAACCCTCAGCCTAACTTTATATTGAAGATTTATTTTTTTAAGTATTAAGAAATATTACACACTTTCATCATGTGGTTATTTAGATGTTTAAGACACCGTGGACACTAATGATAACATGAGCCAATACCTTTGTGAAAACTTCTAATGAAATAAAATTGATGAAGAAATTTCCAGGATTTAATAAGCCTCGTCAATCAATACTGGAATACTGGTAGGATGGAGAAATGGTCTAGCAGTTAAGGGCACAGGGTCCCAGTGCCCATGACAGGTGGCTCACAATCACCTGTACCTCCAGCTCCAAGGGCTCTGATGCCCTCATCTAGACTCTGAGGATGCTTGTACTTCTGCACACCTATCCCCTACCGCATAATTAAGTTAAAAGCAATAAAAAGAAATCTGCTGACAGAAGTCAGTTAAAAAGATCTCAAAGTATATAATAACTGGAATGTAAAACCAAACTAATTATCTATGGGTTATTCGATGCTCTTATAATAATCTATTTAATTTATTTATGTATTTTTTTGTCTTTCATGAATTTACATCTGTGGCTAATGGCCTGGGTAACCACAGATAGCTATGTTGCAGTTCCTTGGTTTATTGGAGGTATCAAAAGTTCACTAAAACCTTGACAGGGCTAACTTTGGCCAAGTATTTATTATTGGAAAATATCTGTCTGGGAGCAAGGGAGTGAAGTGTTGAGAGTTCTTTGAAAATTAGGAATGCATACAAAGTTCTCAGGACCACTGATTCCAGTACTGACGCTTTCTCTCTATAATCAGGTTGCCTCTAGTCTAGATAGATCTATCATGAATGTGAAGCTGACCCGTAATTTGTACTGTCTTAAATTTGGTTAGGTAAAAATCCCATCTCACACACACATGCATACATACACACACACACACACTTACTCTCTCTCACACTGTATTAGTCAGGGTTCTCTAGAGTCACAGAACTTACGGACAGTCTCTAGATAGTAAAGGAATTTATTGATGACTTACAGTTGGCAGCCCAATTCCCAACAATGATTCAGTCGCAGCTGTGAATGGAAGTCCAAGGATCTAGCAGTTACTCAGTCTCACGCAGCAAGCAGGCAAAGGAACAAGAGCAAGAGCTAGACTCCCTTCTTCCAATGTCCTTATATTGTCTCCAGCAAAAGGTGTAGCCCAGATTAAAGGTGTGTTCCACCACACCTTTAATCCCAGATGAAAGGCATAGCCCAGATTAAAGGTGTGTTCCTTAACTCGGAGATTCAATCTTCTGGAATCCATAGCCACTATGGCTCAAGATCTTCAAACCAAGATCCAGATAAGGATCTCCAAGCCTCCAGATAAGGGTCACTGGTGAGCCTTCCAATTCCGGATTGTAGTTCATTCCAAATATTGTCAAGTTGACAACCAGGAATAGCCACTACAATCCACCCCTTGTCAACTTGACACAAATAACATCTCATGTTCACATGAAACAATAACAAGGTTGTAAATACGCCTAACATGATATAACTATCCCTCGTACAATCGCAAACGCATTAGTAAATTTACAATGGGCATTCATATTACTTTATAATCCTCGTTTCTGCAACTGGTTACGTGGCCTTAATTGGTATTTATAACTACCTTCCTCTACTACCCATTCTGTATTTCCTTCACCTTCAGCCAGCACCTCAGCAGGTCTTGGCTCTTTTCCTGGAGGATTGACCCATACCTTCATTCCTGATGGGTCTGCGTCCTTTGTCATCCTGCTTGGATTAGGCTGTTGTAGTTTCCCATTGACTTTAATCACAGGACATGGTAGTACTAAGAGACGCCCTAAGGGATCTCCTGCACTCCAGACATAATCTTGCTTACCACCATTGTGAAGAGGTAATCCAATTTCCCCATGGTAATCTGGATCTATCACCCCTCCTAACACTGTTATTCCTTTTTTAGCCTGTTGGTTTAAGGGCATTAGAAGCCCAAAATGACCAGGGGGAAGTCTGAGCTTCCAGTTCAATGAAATGTTTGTTGTAGCTCCTGGTAGGAGCACTCCCCTCTCTGGAGCCAAAACTTCTAAGCCAGCAGAACCTAGAGTTATGGGGACAGGAAGCAAAAATTTTCCTAGAGGGTCACTAGGAGTGATAGTAAGTGGAACTATTCCGTTTTCCACCCCTTGATTCCTGGACCCATGAATCCTGGCTATGGGTGAAACTGTACCATATATCGAGCGCTGATTCAAAGCATATACTGCCTTCTGAAGAACTCTGCCCCAGCCTTCCAAGCTGTTACCACCTAATTGGCACTGTAACTGCGTCTTCAAAAGGCCATTCCATCTTTCTATCAGCCCAGCTGCTTCAGGATGATGGGGAATGTGGTAAGACCAGTGAATTCCATGATCGTGAGCCCACTGTCGTACTTCTCTGGCTGTGAAATGAGTTCCTTGGTCAGAAGCAATACTGTGTGGAATACCATGACGATAGATGAGGCATTCTGTCAGTCCGTGAATGGTGGTTTTAGCAGAGGCATTACGTGCAGGAAAGGCAAATCCATAACCAGAATAAGTATCTACTCCAGTAAGAACAAAACGCTGTCCTTTCCACGAAGGAAGTGGTCCAATGTAGTCAACCTGCCACCAGGTTGCTGGCTGGTCACCTCGAGGAATGGTGCCATATCTGGGGCTCAGTGTTGGTTTCTGCTGTTGGCAGATCTGGCAATCAGCAGCAGCTGTAGCCAGGTCAGCCTTGGTGAGTGGAAGCCCATGTTGCTGAGCCCAAGCATAACCTCCATCTCGACCACCATGGCCACTTTGTTCATGTGCCCATTGAGCAATGACAGGGATGGCTGGGGAGAGAGGCTGATTGTCCACAGAACGGGTCATCTTATCCACTTGATTATTGAACTCCTCCTCAGCTGAAGTCACCTTTTGGTGAGCATTTACATGGGACACAAATATCTTCACATCCTTTGCCCATTTGGAGAGATCTATCCACATACTTCTTCCCCAGATGTCTTTCTCACCAATTTTCCAATTGTGATCTTTCCAAGTCCCTGACCATCCAGCCAATCCATTGGCTACAGCCCATGAGTCAGTGTATAATCGTACATCTGGCCATTTCTTCTTGCAAACAAACTGTAATACCATGTGTACTGCCCGAAGTTCTGCCCACTGTGAAGATTTCCCTTCACCTGTGTCTTTCAAGGTTGTCCCAGAAAGGGGTTGTAATGCTGCAGCTGTCCACTTCTGGGTGGTGCCTGCATAACGTGCAGAGCCATCAGTAAACCAGGCTCTAGTCTTCTCCTCTTCGGTCAGTTGATCATAGGGAACACCCCATGAGGCTATAGGTGCATGCTTGGCAGCAGATGGCATTGTAACAGGAATAGAAACCATAGGCATTTGAGCAACTTCTTCATGTAACTTGCTTGTGCCTTCAGGACCTGCTCTGGCCCGATCACGTATATACCACTTCCATTTGATAATAGACTGCTGCTGTGCACGTCCCACTTTATGACTTGCAGGGTCTGATAGTACCCAGCTCATGATGGGTAGTTCAGGTCGCATAGTGACTTGGTGTCCTATTGTCAGACGTTCAGTTTCCACTAAGGCCCAATAGCAGGCCAAGAGCTGTTTTTCAAAGGGAGAATAGTTGTCTGCAGATGATGGTAGAGCTTTGCTCCAAAATCCCAAAGGCCTTTTCTGTGATTCACCTACAGGGGCCTGCCAGAGGCTCCAAACAGCATCTCTATCAGCCACAGACACCTCAAGTACCATCGGATCTGCTGGGTCATATGGTCCAAGTGGTAGAGCAGCCTGCACAGCAGCCTGGACCTGTTGAAGGGCCTTCTCCTGTTCCAGGCCCCACACAAAGCTAGCAGCTTTCCGAGTCACTTGGTAAATAGGCCTAAGTAACACACCCAAGTGAGGGATGTGTTGTCTCCAGAATCCAAATAGACCCACTAAACGTTGTGCTTCTTTCTTGGTTGTAGGAGGGGCCAGGTGCAATAACTTATCTTTCACCTTAGAAGGAATATCTCTGCATGCCCCACACCACTGGACTCCTAAGAATTTCACTGAGGTAGATGGTCCTTGAATTTTGGTTGGATTTATTTCCCATCCTCTGATACGCATATGTGTTACCAATGAGTCCAAAGTGGTTGCTACTTCCTGCTCACTTGGTCCAATCAGCATAATGTCATCAATATAGTGCACCAATGTGATATTTTGTGGAAGATCCAAACGATCAAGATCCCTTCTAACTAAATTATGACACAGGGCAGGAGAGTTAATATATCCTTGAGGCAAAACTGTGAAGGTATACTGTTGGCCTTGCCAACTGAAAGCAAATTGCTTCTGGTGGTCCTTATGGACAGGTACTGAGAAGAAGGCATTTGCCAGATCAATAGCCGCATACCAGGTGCCAGGAGATGTGTTAATTTGCTCAAGTAACGAAACTACATCTGGTACAGCAGCTGCAATTGGAGTTACTACCTGATTTAGTTTTCGATAATCGACTGTCATTCTCCATGATCCATCTGTTTTCTGCACTGGCCAGATAGGAGAGTTAAACGGAGATGTGGTGGGAACCACCACCCCTGCATCTTTCAAGTCCTTGATAGTGGCAGTAATTTCTGCAATGCCTCCAGGAATACGATACTGTTTTTGATTCACTATTTTCTTTGGCAGAGGCAACTCTAAAGGCTTCCATTTGGCCTTTCCAACCATAATAGCCCTCACTTTACAGTTCAGGGAACCAATATGAGAATTCTGCCAATTTCTGAGTATATCTATCCCAATTATACATTCTGGAACTGGGGAAATCACCACAGGATGTGTCCGGGGACCTACTGGACCTACTGTGAGTCGGACATCAGTCAAAACTCCATTAATCACCTGCCCTCCATAAGCCCCTACTTTAACTGGAGGGCCACAATGTTTCTTGGGATCCCCTGGGATCAGTGTCAACTCAGAACCAGTATCCAGCAGACCCCGAAAAGTCTGATTATTTCCTTTTCCCCAGTGTACAGTTACCCTTGTAAAAGGCCGTAGGTCCCTCTGGGGAAGAACTGGAGAAAGGGTAACAGCAAAACCTTTGAGTGTCTTATCAAGATCCTTCCTCAGAGGAACCTGGCCACCCCTTCATTCAAGGGGTTCCGGATCTGCAAACTGTCTCAAGTCTGGAAATTGATTCACTGGCCGAGATTGCTGTTTACCACGATCTAATGTAGCCTTTCTTTCATTTGTTTGAGAATTTTTCTGCTTATACAGATCAAACAAATATGCAGTAGGCTTCCTATGTATTTCATTCCTGGAAACACCATGATTGATTAGCCAGTACCAAAGGTCCAAGCGAGTCATGCCATTATAAATTTCACCTCTCCTGTGCTGACCATTACTGGGTATGTTATTATAAACATTCTTTTGTCTACGCTGTCCATTATAATAACTAGGATCACCTTGTCTCCGGTGATTCAATGCTGCCACCTGGCCCTTGTTACCTCGGGATCCAACTAAACCCAGTGAATTTAATTCATCTAATTGAGCAGAAGCATCTCCAATGCTAAGATCTGGCACAAGGAAAAGGGAAAGAACAAAACCCTTCAAATGTGCTGGTGCCCCTCTCACCAATTTGCGTCTTATAGAGCTGGTGAAAGGCATATCTTCTGGACCTTCCCATTGTGGACAATTATGCTTTACACAATATATCCACTCTAGCATTGCAATTTCCCTAAGTCTTAAAATCCCTTCATCAACACTAAGCCACGGAATATCAGGCATCTCCAAGTCATTTCCAGTAGGCCATCTTTTGATAAACACCTCAGCCAACCATTCAAACAAACTTTTGACACCTTTTTTAACTATGCGAGCTTCCGTATTAAACCTAGAATCTCTACTCAGAGGACCCATGTCAATAAACTCAGCCTGCTCTAGTTTTATGTTCCTTCCACCCTTATCCCACACCCTTAAAATCCATTCCCACACATATTCACCAGGTTTCTGCTTAAATGAATTAGCAAACTCATTAAGCTCCTTAGTAGTGTAGCGAATTTCCTCATGGACTACACTTTCTACCTCCCCTCTAGGAGCCTGTTTTGCTTTGAGTCTGGTTACAGGTCTAGAAGAAACTATTGGTGGGCCTTGAGAAACATCAGTAGTGAAAGTCATTGCTGGTTTATCAGACTCTGCAAAATTAATTTCCTCATGTGTGGAAGGCATTATTTCAAGGGGTGGGGCTGAGGGTACTACTTCCTCAGGTGGGGCAAACCCTTGAGAATCTGAAGATTCAAAATTCTCAGTTTCAACATGGTCTTCCCACACATCCCCGTCCCATGTTGTAGGATCCCATTCTTTGCCAATTAGAGCCCTTACTTTAACTGTCGACACACTCTGAGGCTGAGACTTGAATTTTCGCTGTAGTTCAGCCAACCTTACAATGAGAGTTTCTGTTTGATTTTCTGCAACTTGAGCTCTATTGCTACAAGAGAGAAGATTCTCCTCAAGGACACACTTAGCAACTTTTAGATCGTTTACTTGTGTCTGGAGCCTTTCGATTTTATCACACAACTCCTTCCTTTCATTCATCATTTTTTCCACAGATACTAAGAGCAGCCAGCCAGTAAAATCATTTTCCGATTTTTTCCCCATCTTGTAGAAAGCTTTGTGCACTGAATCACCTAATTCATTAAGAAAATCAAGGTCATTAGCTTCTTTAAGTTCGGAATATAGTTTCAACCATGGGTCTTCAAAATTCTCTGAGCTCCCAGGAGGGAGAGAATCTGGAGAGGTTTCAATAGTTGAAAGTGCTGGTGGATCAACAAGCCAATTCCAGTATTTTAAAAGATTCATCCTTGTACTTCTGTTACTCTAGAACCACTCCTGGTACCAACTTCTGTATTAGTCAGGGTTCTCTAGAGTCACAGAACTTACGGACAGTCTCTAGATAGTAAAGGAATTTATTGATGACTTACAGTTGGCAGCCCAATTCCCAACAATGATTCAGTCGCAGCTGTGAATGGAAGTCCAAGGATCTAGCAGTTACTCAGTCTCACGCAGCAAGCAGGCAAAGGAACAAGAGCAAGAGCTAGACTCCCTTCTTCCAATGTCCTTATATTGTCTCCAGCAAAAGGTGTAGCCCAGATTAAAGGTGTGTTCCACCACACCTTTAATCCCAGATGAAAGGCATAGCCCAGATTAAAGGTGTGTTCCTTAACTCGGAGATTCAATCTTCTGGAATCCATAGCCACTATGGCTCAAGATCTTCAAACCAAGATCCAGATAAGGATCTCCAAGCCTCCAGATAAGGGTCACTGGTGAGCCTTCCAATTCCGGATTGTAGTTCATTCCAAATATTGTCAAGTTGACAACCAGGAATAGCCACTACACACACACATATAAAATTTTATATTTTTCCAATTATTCAAAGAATAACATAAAAGGAATGTGTCCCTCAAGTCTTTCCAGAAGGAAATGATCAGTTTAGTAAAATAAATATGCTTTATATGACAACGACTTATAAAGCAACCTCTACAATAATAAATGTATGAATTGTATTGAGTTACACTATCTTTTCCAGGGACCCGAGTTATTCTTAGATAGTTTAATTTTTTGATTTTGAACTTTCATTTCTTGGATCAATTACAGGCATTTTAAATGAAATTAGCCTTTGATCTCCAACACACCCCAAGAACCTGGAATGCTTGAATTGTGGTGTTTGTTGCTGTTGGCTACTGTTGGGTTTATTCAGTTTTAAGATTGTATGATTAGATGCAAGCACAAATGCATTTTATTTTTAAGCCCCAAACCCTCTCCAAGTATTTCTATTTCAAGCATCAAAAATTCTCTCCAGTTTGGATTTTATCTTTAGAGGCCAAGATGGAATGCATTTCCTCTGTACTAAATAGAATGCGTTCCTAAGCTAAGCACAATGCAGTGAGCACTTTCACTGGGCTATGGGTGTGCAAGAGTGACATCAGCAACAGAGTGGGCTAAGCCCAATTGCTTTGAAGCCAGCATGGTGCTTCATCTGCCAGCTGAGACTTGTCACAACGGTTATCACAGAACATGTGCGGTAGAGCCCCAGCGTCCATCTGGAGACCATGAAAGGCATGGGCAAGAGTTTGATAAGTGAATCCTCAGTGTGTGGATGTTCTTTCTTTGAACAGATGCTCGGGGGGCCTGTTGGGCTGAGAATTTTTCTAGCATGGAGTGTTGTAAGAGAGGACAGAGTTGTATGGACTCTGACTTTCATATCAGGGAAGGAGAGCCACACAGATCAATTAATTAGCAGATGAGCAAGAAAGTACCCCAAGGCGAGTGTGCGACAGGATTAACACCCAGCAGAGCGACACTGAGCTGCTCCTTAAGGAGTTTCTTAGGGAAGAGGCCGGGGTGTTTGGCATTTGGACAAGAATATTGAGTAATCCAGGCCAGACTTTTCATGTACTGAGATGGATGTTCACCGGACCCAACACAGTGACTGTCGAATACAGGAGATAAAAGAGTTTGTTAAACAAGTAGTGAACCATGTTTTCATTGTAGAATTTAACAGGTTCTAGAATTTAGTCTTTGGTGGAGTAGGCCTACAGGTTGAAGGGGCATTGTCCCTGCCCCCAAAGACATACAAAGGTTCTAAGCCCCAGTACTCCAGAATGTATCTGTATTTTAGGCATCTGATTTTTACAGATGTGATTGGTCCAGATGAGATCATTTCAGCGTAGAGTGAGCCCCTCATCTGAGAGGTGTCCCTAAGGAATGGTGATTGTGAGGAGATATACATAGAGGTAGAATACCATATGAAGATGGGTTTGAGGTGGAGCACCACAGCCCAAAGAACCCCAGAGATTACTGATGAGTTTCCAACATCCCGCAAGGGCCTGAGGAGACTTGCAGAGACTTCACAGGAAGCAAGAGTTTCCTAACTGATGCTGGACTCCTGCCGCAGAACACCAAGACAATAAATAGGTTCATTTCTATTGCTTGTTCGTATTTTGTGGTGATAGCCCTAGGAAACTTAGGTACATAGGTAAATGTTTTTAGTTGATAATTGTGTACTTTGAAGTAAATGTAGGTTTCTAGGATGTATAAAGAGGGCCTCTCTAGTATCCTAAAGTTCCTCTGTGAGACATTTCAGATACAAAGTCCAGACCAGGAAACTGATGTTGACACAGTCAAAAAGCCTTCTTAGTTAGATGATTTGCCTCTGTGTATGTGTGTGTGAGGGGGGGGGGAGAGACAGAGAGAGAGACGGAGAGAAACACAGAGAAAAAGACAGACACACCCAGAGATAGAGAGACAGGCACACACATACAGAGACAGACAGAGAGACAGAGACAGAGAGACACGCAGAGAGGTCACTGTCAGGTGTCTGCCTCTGGAGCTCTTGGTTTGGATTTTGCCAGCTTTCAGCACAAGGCTTTTCTGAGTAGCGAAGCCTAGAGATGCGTTCAAGCCAAGCCAGGTGAAGATAGTTTATTTTGAAGATCTATCAGATGCCTCTTGTGGTAAGCCAGTGTTCAACCATAAACACGCCAGCTCAGCTTACTTCATTCCTGTGCTGTTCTCAGCAGGAATCTTGGTTTGGCATCTCTTATCTGAAGTTCAGAAACTTCTCACTGGACCAGGCCTTTCTCCCTCTGGCGATCAGCAATCCTGAGAGTGAGTTTCTTGGAGAAAGTAGTTGTTTGGGTAGAGGGGAGTGCCCCAAGGCCTTGCTTTCATTCAGCAGAGGTTTGAAGGTTGAAGTGTGTTCTGGGAAGGGTGTTTGTGTAGGGGAGATGCACCAAATATGTCAACTAGTGACAGGACTTCTGGGTGAAAATGTAAGCTGAGAAGGTGTAGTGTTTCCTGTCTTTCCATGACTCCTTCTTAAGTCTTTTTTAGCCATACTTTTTCAGCTTGTGGGAGCTATGCATTACATTTGTTTAGTTTTTAAACGCAAAGCCCCTTGTACAAAGTCCCTTGTAGACTAGCCTGTGAGCAAACCATGGAGTATGTTCTGAGCTAGGAAGAGTGGCAAGAGAAGCAACTGAAACATTCATGCAATTGCTTTCTTTAGAAGGTCAGAGAATATGTTCTCTTATGTGTTCTAGTGATAAGGTTGGTCTCACCTAAGTTTTAAATGTGTTTATCTTTAATTAACGTGTGTGTGTGTGTGTGTGTGTGTGTGTGTGAGGGGGGCGGGCTCATACATGGTCTGAGTATGGACTTCAAAACACAACTTTTACTAGTTGTCTTTTGCCTACTGTGTAGGTCTTTGGGATCAAACTCTGGCTTGAGGGCAATGACCCTTAATTGATCAAGTCTTCTTTCATAAACAATCACATTCTTCCTATTTCTTCTCTGCTTTCTATTAATTACAAAACTGTTTAAAATAGAAAAAAAAAAATCTAACTAACTAACCCAGGAGTTAGTCCATATCTTCCAAATAACTATGTGGCGCTTAGTGTGGGTATGTTCAACGTACCGAAACTCAACACCAACAATGTGGGAATAAAAAAATGTTCAACAACAAAGTAAAACCCCAAGGCAGAGGCAAGACATCCTGATGGTGAAAAGAGCCGCTGAAGCAGAATAATGTTTACCATCGGATTGTTAGCGTACAGGAAACACAATATGTGGAGAAACAGCCAGGAAGTTGTTAACCCTGAGTCCTTCAGCCATGTAGAACACCTGACAATGTATTGGTGTATAAATAAATCCAGTTGTAAACTGTAAGTCTGTAAGTAAATCAAGGTTTCTCCCCCTCAGCATCACTGACCTCAGGGGCAGACAATACTTTATGTAGAGCTCTACCTTGCGCAATGAACTTTGTGGTTTTTTTTTTTTTTTTTTTTTTTTGGTTTTTTGAGACAGGGTTTCTCTGTATAGCCCTGGCTGTCCAGGAACTCACTTTGTAGACCAGGCTGGCCTTGAACTCAGAAATCCACCTGCCTCTGCCTCCCAAATGCTGGGATTAAAGGCGTGGCGCTACCACGCCCGGCCGCACGGAACTTTCTTTAGTGGCATTGCAGCCTCTGAGACTGACCGGAGGATAAAGCACTTTTCTATCATTTGTGATCACTAAACAAGTCTGACATTGCCACTCACCCCTAGGAGATAAAACCATCCCCAGTTGAGAACTACTTAGCTGAAGAAGCAAGATGGTGAGCACCAGGCTTTTCCTACAAGGATCATGTGACCGACTCTGCCTGAGGACTTCACCTCCCCCTCCCTTCTGCCCCTTTTCCATTTCAATTGTGATTTCCCTTTGGAAAGAAGTGGTGCTTCAGAACATGCAGCCGGACTTATTTGCTTGAATATGTGGGCTCCATGGAAAAATTCTTGGTGTGTCCAAATCTGTTTGAAAGTAGGGGCTGAACTGAACCTGCTTGGTGTAAAGAATTACCTTTGTGCTCTTGGCTGGCATGGGGCTCATCCTTGTAATCCCAGGACTCAGGAAGTTGAGGCAGGAGGATCTTGAGTTCAGCCAGGGCCTGCTTAGGCTCCATAGAGGGTTTGAGGCCAACTTCAAACTATCTAGTCCAATAGTGTTAACTCTTAAGGGCAGAATTGGGCCAAGGGTGGCATTGAAGTTGAGAAGGCAGACTCCTCATTGGAGGAAATGGGCAGAGATCCCAGCTAGTGGATACTGTTGGGTGTGTTCACTTCTCTTGCCTGTCATGGCTGGTCCAGGGACAGCGCAGGCCCGGGTCCTTTCTGACTGCTGTTTTCTAGGTGAGTTGATGTGTGCTTGTGTGATGTCACCCTTATCCATCACTTTCGTGATGGTGTGACTTAGTGGAGCCTCATTGTGCCTGCCTCAGCTTGTTCTTTTCCAGAAGCCGTGCAAACTTGACCTGGGAACCTGCTGTCAAGGTGACCTGGCTACCTTGCTGCTCTTAGGTGTGGACTGACTCTCTGTACCACCACCCACCTCTTTTTTTTTTTTTACTTTTCAGGAAAGAGTGAAAATCTGTAGGCAATGATGCTTTTGTTTGTTTGTTTGTTTGTTTTCTCCTACAATTCAAGAAGTACAGATATAATGAGCTAAAGGAAATGAATGCCCCTCTCCTGCAAACAACTGCCTTCTTAAGGAACTCCTCTGGCTAACCACTCACCTGTTTGGGGCTCACAGGCATTATTTCCTCAGTTATAATGATCAGATGCATTCATGGGCATACTCTAGTGTTTAAGGACAGAAAACATCGGAACTGGATGTATAACAATGTTTCCCTAGCATATCTAAGGCTCTGGGTTCCATATGTTCCTCAGCAAATCTCACAAGCAATCAAACACACAAAACAAAACTAACCTACCTCCTAACCAACCTACGGACCAACCAACCCAGAAAACACATCAGAGCCTAAGACGTCTACGTGTCTATAGAGTAGCAAGATGAAACAGTTACTTAGGATCCAGGGATCTGTCCTCTCCTGGGGCATCTTTTGTTTTCTGCTGATTTTGGAGATGACTCTGAGTTCTCAGTTCTACCTCAGAACATGTGGAAAGTGAATTCTTTTTGACTTGTGCATCCTTGCCTGTTTGATTGCAAGTCAATATGACTAGTAATTCTGACAGCTGTGTTCCTCATCTTCCATCTTCAGAGGGATAGAGATAAACATTTATATGCTGGGGAAGGTATGGAGAGGGAGACAGCCAGCCGCCACCATGATGGGCTGTCTGCTCATGCTCAGCTCCGCTTCATTCTCAGGCTTTTATTTCACCACAATTGGTAATTAGTGAAGGTTCTGTGTGTCCATGAGGTTTCATGCTCTTTCAATTTTATTTCTCTCAAATCGCCACCATAGATCAGTTTTATGTCTATTGTATCAGATCTTGATACTCCATTGAGTTAAAAGATGAATATCTCTGTTTCTAACTCATTTCCAAATAGATAATGAATATTAGAAGATATTAATAAGATTGATTAAAATAGTTAAATTCGCATAATCATCATCACCATCTATTATGTTGGTTTTTGGAAACACAAGTCCAGCCCTTGCTGTCCTGAAACTTACTCTGTAGGCCATACTGGCTCTGAACTCAGGGATCCACCTGCCTCTGCCTCCTGAGTGCTGGGAATGAAGGAGCGCACACCCACACCTGGCAAATTGCTTCATTATTAAACTACAATGAGCAATATTTCCTGAGGGACCACAAACCACACTCCAAGTCATATAACTAGCTTAAATGCTAAAATGGCTCTATTGTCAGTCACATTCAAAACAGATATTTACTTATTTCTCTTGAGATAGTGTCATAATGTAGCCCAAGCTGTCTCAAATGCCCACTAGCCTCTCATATACTGATATTCACCGTTTCTCTGTAATCCTAGCACCAATAAGTAAAGCTCTGGGTACTCCATCTTCTATGGAAACAATATAATAGTAGTAATATTACAATATTGCTTACTCATGTAAGAAATTACAGCATAAAAGCTAAGCATCTACTAAAAATGAGATGAATGAAAAATGTTTTCCGTGGTTTCATGTTAATTGATTCATTTTGGTAATGATGTTTCCCTGGGATTGCTGGGGATTGCCATCTATGTTTTGAAACAGTCCCTGCATCGGATCTATTGGCCAGGGCATGTGTGACGCCATCTTGTTGGTAAGAAAGGTTAGCTATAAATGCGGGGGTGCCTGAGCACTTCTAGAGAGGTGGCGTATGAAGACGGCCATGGTGGGTGACCTGCTTACACAGCCTTCTCTCCTTGCTTCTCTCCTCCTTTCAATAAAAGACAAGAGTCATCAGGGATGAAAATTTAAAACTTGCCGTCAACCTTGAGTTGTTTTATTTATATGTGTGTGTGTGTGTGTGTGTGTGTGTGTGTGTGCGCGTGCGCGTGCGTGCACACAACTGTGGAATTGGAGTTGGTGTCTGCTTCCACCTCTCTAGGCTCTGGGCATTGACCTCAGGTTGCCAGGCTTGCAGGGCCAGCACCTTTACCCTCTGAGTCATTGCATAGGTCCCCTGAGTTGTTGCTGATACCCAGTGATGATGTAGTGCAGCAAAGCAGGAAACTCCTGTTTGATTTCCAGCCACAATTTCTTAATCACCTGCTGGCACAAGTTCAGGAGCATTTCCTCAGATCTCCCAAAGCTGCTCGGTTTTTAAGTCTGAGATCCACATTTATATGTCAAGTTTCTGCCTTGGGGCCAGCTTCTTTTTTCTTTCATAACTTTAATGAATTAGAATTGCTAAACCAATACTCTATCTTGTGGAGTTGAAAAATAATTAATCCAAAAAAAAAAACCCAATTGATTCAGTATCTGAGTAGGATTATCTCATAGTTTCATCCAAATGAATTTGGAACAGTCCCTTTTAAGGTAATTTGCGCTATGTAGGAATTGCCTATCGGGGAGCAAATGAGGTTGCTAAGAAATAGAATGGAAGGTTTGAAACCAATGTGAGGCCCTGGTCCCTTGATAAGTCTCAGGAAGGCCCTCCCTTCCTGGAAACATTTACTGAATGCCTACTGTGAGGTCAGGCCACTTTCTCACACTTGGGACAAGGCTACCAAGAAGGCTGAGACAATTACTCTCTGGGAGCCGGCATTCCCTGCAGTGAGGTGAGAGCCGCATCAGGATACTGCAGATGAATAATGTTTGATACATGCTAATAACTCCAGGGAAGGAAATACAAGACTGCCTTAGTTGCCAGCAGTTATATGGGGAAAGGGATGTAAGTGGATAATGATGCTGAAGAGGGGCCTGCGTGAAGTGGCTGGAGGACTGATCTTGGGCGGGTGGGTGGGAGGTTTCCAGATCTAAGGAAGAGAGGAGGGTATGTTTATAAAAGACTTAGGTCTGATTGGTGTGAGGAGAGGTGGGTAAGCCAGACTGCGGAAGCCTCACTGGCATAGTTGGGAGTCTAAGGGAATATTCTGAGAACAATGTAATTTGTTGTCCCCAGGTTAGTGGTTCCTATGGTTGTGGGTGCACAGTATCCGTGAGTATACATGAGAAGCAGTGCACTGTGTGTTTTCAATGGGTGGCGTGTGTTATCTGAATAAAGCTGCTAGCTCATGTTAGTGCGGCTACTCGAGGAGCAGACTACAAGGAACTTAGGAAGAGAGAAAGCCGGTTGAATAGTTCAGTTACTTCGATGGCTTGTTTTCTGTATTAGCTTGACTGTGATAAGGGATGCCTAGATATTTGGTCAGCTGTGATTCCTGGCATTGCTTATGAGTGTGTGTTTAGATGACATTAGCCTTTGAATCAGTAAATTAAGGAAAGCGGATGGGGGTGGGTCTTATCCATCAGTTGTTATCTATCAGTTGCTATCCATCAGTGGAAGGCTGCTCTGAAGAAGGCTGACCTTTCTATGGAGAGGGAGCTTCTCTGCTTGCCTGAGCAGCCACACAGGCTTTCCCTCCTTTGGACTGAATTGAAGGATCAGTCAACTTTCCTGTCCTCCAGGTCATCCTACTTTGGAATAGTACCATGGCATGGACTCTCCTGGGTCTCCAGGTTGGGACATTGCAGCCTCCACTTTAACATTTATTTTTTATTACTTTATTTCTTTATTGTGTGTGTGTGTGTGTGTGTGTGTGTGTGTGAGTTCACACTTGTGAAGGTTAGATGACAACTTTCAGGAGGTGCTGCTTTTCTTTGAGGTAAGATCATTAGCTTGAACTCACGTGGTTGTCAGGTTTAGCAGCAAGCACCTTTACCGCCTGAGCCATTTGACTGACCCAAGAAGTCCTTTTCTATATCCACCCTGTTGATTCTCTTTCTCTGGAGAGTCTGGATGGGCCACTTTATTTATGATTATTTTATGTATTTATACCACTAATCTTTCCCTTTGGTGCCTCTGCTTTCATTTAATTCTGGCAAGATGCATGCTCCCAGGGCCTTGGGATAGTTGAAATGGACGAAAACAGGCTCCGTGATTGTGTCTATGGATGAAGCTTGAATAGCTGCTAAAGAAGTCAGAGTGTTTAAATTTATGGAAACTTTAAGCAGAATTACTGGCAATTTACCTCAAAGTTTGTACTTGCCCTGTTTGTATTTGAAGAAGAAGGTCGAGATGAGAAAACACAGGAAACAATTTAATTTACAGATGTCGGAACCCTAAGGTGGGGCAAATGTGGTAGACCTCAGGGTCTGCAATTAATGGTCGGAGGTTGGGTTGACAAGATGGCTCAGTGGGTAAGGGTTCTTGCCACCAAGTCTGATGACCTGAGTTCTACTCTGGGGTCCACTTGATAGTTAAGTTATCCTCTGATTTCATATACTGTGGTGTACATGTGTACACATGCATGGACATGCACATCTATACATACATTGGCATGCATCACATACACATGTGAATAAAACAGACATACAGATAGATAGAATTTTTTAAATGCACTATATTCCAGCTTCTTGACATTTTTATATCCCAGTCAGTGTCTTGACACTTTTTTTTTACAGCCTTTGGTTTTCCCCCTCTTACTCCTGAATAAGAAGTGCAGAATTAGCTTGTTATAGAAGCTTTGTCTTGTTAGGGAGCCACTGCTAGTCCCTCCTTATAATACCTGTAATTTATGGATCTGAAGACATCTATCTGTCCTACAAATGCCATCTGCTGCAGTGCCTCACCCACAGACTGCCTCTCTCCTCCATGGAACTGCTTGCTGAGCCTTATCTTTTCACCAATGCACTTCCAAGGCAGAGAACACCACCGAGAAGGAAGTTAGTTAGCTCCAGGGCAAGAAACGGAAGACCCCAGCCATGTTCACCCAGACCCCACTGTGATAGGTTCCACAGACTATCTTAGCCACTGTACTATACCTGTGAAGAGACACCATGACCAAGACAGCTCTTATAGAAGAAAGCATTTAGTTAGGGGATTGTTTACTGTATTAGAAACTTATTTCACAATCATCCTGGCAGGAAGCAGACACATATCCACTACAGATGGAACTCTGTATGCATATGCAAGCCCATACTATTCTCACCAAGAACAGGTTCAGATCTGGTTCCAAAACCAGAGAGGGAAATTTAGGGCATGGTAAAATAGCAAAAGAACCAGAACACCGTGAGTTAGGACTCTGCACCTGAATACTCAGGTCTCTATTCTAAATTGTAACCTGAATTGCTTGATGAACATATCTGGAAAGGGTCTCACCTAGAGAGAGCAAGTAGACCTGGACCAACCAAATTTTTTTTTTTTTTTTTTTTTTTTTTAGTTCTCACACACTTTTAATCCTTCTGGATAGAATTCTTATATACAGTTTTGGGGTGGGTAAGGGTCTGACAGCAGGTACTTCTCATTGGTTTGATCTGAGAGATTTGGAGAAACCTTATTTGCATGTGGGAGGGCTTAGTGCTGCTCTTACATGACTGATGATCACACACCTTTTTGCAGGGAGCTGTAGGAGGCTGTAGCTGCAACAGGAGCAGGGGGCTGGGGAGGGGGAGCCCAAGAGGTATGGTCGACCACCTTCTGTCTCATGCAGGTGGAAATCAGCACCCACCAGGTACTGGGGTTCCAGACCTTTGCTCGACCAGGGACCATACAGTCTGTGCACAGCCCACTGCCCTATAACGAATTAAAAAATAGTTTTCTTTCTCCTGTAACTCATCGATGGAGCAAATGTTTCAACGTTCCATTTAGTGTGTTCTATTTTTTCATCAATTAAAGATATAAACATTTATATGCATGTGTAGAGTATTAGTAATGTTGATGCTATTGATTTTTGTTACTAATATTAAGACAAACTAACATTAACACTATACAATACTTTATTATTTGTTTTCTAAAATAGAATGTGATATAGTAAAATTCTTTTTTCCTTTTATCATTATCTATGTTAGAAAATGTGTCCTATTTAAAGGATTGCAACTTCCATATTCATTTATTATTATGTAGGTGGTATGTATGTATGATATTATGGAGGTCAGAGAACAACCTTTTGGAGTTTGTTGTCTTTTCCACTTTTATGTGAGATCTGGAGATCAAACTCCAGTTTTTAGTCTTGCATAGTCAGGTGCCTTTACCTGCTGAGCCATCTAACAGGTTCTCTTTTCTTTTGACTAAATGCATAGGATTCAGGACAAAGATCAGTAGCTGTTGGGAATTTGTTCTAAGGCTTTCAATTAACTCAAACACTGAAGGTCTGAATTTCTCTTTCTTTGTTGGATCTTTGTGTGATTTAGGTATCAGAGTAATTGTAGCTTCATAGAACAAATTGGGTAGAGTACCTTCGGTTTCTGTTTTGTGGAATAATTTGAGGATGGACCAACCCAATTTAAAGCAACAAGTTGCACAACAAACATTCCCTGGACACCTCAGGTCTGGATCACACAATCTTGGATCAATATGGCCTAAAACAGTTGATTCCACAGCTGTGGCAAGGCATCTCTGCAGCTCATCTGCAGCTCTGTCTCTGATTTAGGGACAGTCCTGGCTAGTGCAATGTTAACTCGAGTCCTCTGAAAGGAGGAGACTTCAATTGAGGAAATGCCTCCGTGACAGCCATCTGTAAGGCATTTATTTTCTCAATTAGTGATCAATGAGAGAAGGCTCAGACTGTGGTAGGTGATGCTATCCCCTGGGCTGGTGGTCCTGGATTCTTTCAGAAAGAAGGCTGAACAAAACCACAGAAGCAAGCCAGTCCAACCTCTCCATGGCCTCTGCATGAGTTCCTGTCTCCAGCATCCTTCCCTGTTTGAGTTCCTGCCCTGACTTCTGTCAGTGATGCTGTCTTAGAAAGTACTTGAGACGGTCATTAGCATTTTAGTGCTCTGACTTTCCTGTTACTATTGCTGTGATGAAACACCATGGCCAAAGCAACTTCCATACTGTTGTTCATCTTCCAAGAAGTCAGGGAACTCAAACAGAGCAGGAACCTGGAGGCAAGAGCTGAGGCCATAGAAGGGTGCTGTTTAATGGCTTTTCCCCCAAGGCTTGCTTAGCATGCTTTCTTGTAGAGAGCCAGACCACCAGTCTTGGGGTAGCCCCACCCACAATCAGCTGGGCCCTCCCTCATCAATCACTAGGCAAAGTCCTACCAACTTGCCTACAGCTTGATCTTGTGCAGGTGTTTTCTCAATCAAGGTTTCCCCTTCGATGACTATAGCTGTGTCAAGTTGACATAAAGTAGCCAGCACACGTTTCACAAGTGTACAACCACGAAGCGTGAAGATGTGGCTAGAGTCGTGTTATGAATTTCTGTGTGAGTTTTAGCTGACTTCTTTCTTCCCTCTCCTTTCTTTCTCCTGTTATGATGTTTTGCATAGTGGTGTGTCTGCCTGATTTCCTGATTCTCATTGAGTATCAGCAACCTCATTTTCTATAGACAGGCTTTCTCTAGCTATAGATTAGTGGATGTGACCATAGTTTAGATACCTTGAAGCTATACATTCTATCTAGCATTAAGAGTGAAAGTAAAAAGCACAAAGATACATGAAGTTTTTCCCGTTTTCTGCTAGTGTAGACTCTATGTGTTAAAAAACAACTGAAAGTTTATATTATAATAAGCTATAAGTGCTTTGCCAGTGACAATTCCTGAACCTTTGCCCTGCCAATTCCTACGACCCTTAAGTTTTCATCAATATTTATAGGAAAATGTCTTATATTTGGCTGAATCATGATAATTCAGTTTGTCCAATTTAAATACAGCTTGAAAACAAATTAATAAAATAAAGATTTGCAAAAATGATCTAGATGGGCCCAACTCCAAAAGGACATTTATCAGGAATCGATGCTAACTACATTTTAGTTGGAAAAAAAGGTCATGGGAACCCAGAATGATTTTATGTGGTCTATGAGCTTAATTTATATTTTAAGCCTTTATCTACGACACTGACAGATTTATAACTTAGATTCTCTTATAGCCATTTTATTTTTGTTCTAAATTTGGCCAGCTGTATTTTACATATCTTCCTGTGAAATGTGAGTGAGGGACACCTGTGTATTGCTGGAGCATATGATGCCAATTAGCTGTGCAATTTCAATGGCAACAGGAAAAAAAAATCAAGCCTGTAATACGTGATGTTCTGGGCTATCCCTCCGCTCACTCCCCACTTATGTGCCAGAGGCGCTGCACACTATATAATCACACTACAACCTCTTTTCTCAAAGCTCTCACTAAGAGCCCACCACCCTACTTTTCTGAGGTAAGCATTATTAATGAAACCTTGGCAATAATTTAGCACCTTGAATTCCAGCCTGGAGTTACCGAGAAGGAAGGATCTAGCACATAGAACCTATCTTAAAGGAGGTTTAAACACTGCTCTAGTCAAAGTGGTTCTCAGGTGGCATGCATTGTAAACCGTGAAAACTGGGAACGTTTCACAAGGCCAAGTTAGGATGGGACAGAGGTTGCTAATCTGCTTATGTGGTCCAGGTGGGCCTAATGCAGTCCCAAGCCTGTGTGTAGAGATAGAGGGCTGGAGGAGAGGCTGATGGACTCAGTCTAAGGCAGCTCTCTTTGACGACGAATGGACAGGAGACTGAGTGAAGGTGATGTCTGCCATTAGAAGGTGGGAAGGTAAGACAAGTTTCTCTTAGGATGAGGGACCATAACTAGTAGACACATGGATTTCAGCCCACTAAGAGAACTTGGATCAGTGCTTCTCAGTCTGTGGGTGGTGGCCTAAGACCACTGGGAAACACAGATATTTATACTATGATTCATAAGAGTAGCATGATTACAGCTATGAAATAGCAATGGAAATGATTTTATGGTTGGGGTCACCATAATCTGAGGAACAGTATTAGGGGGTCGCAGCCTGAGGAAGGTACTGAATGACAGAACTACAGAACTCAGTGTTCATCTGAGTTACAATGCAGTGCTTGATTACCAGCCCCACAGGATAATGTATTAATTTGTTGGGACTGGTGACCTTGGGTACCTAGTGTTCCTTTTGTCTCAAGCACAGGCAAGGAGACTGTAGGCTTTTTTGTTTTTTTGTTTTTGTTTTTGATGAGAATTTGAGTAAGATAATATTTGTAAAGTGCTTTAATATGCTACCAGATGAAAAGTAAAAGCTCCACAGTAGGAAAAGTAGCCAGTTGAAGGACCAATTAACTAATACAAGAACTGCCATGCAAGCAGAGAACAAAGGACATTAAAGAGAGAATTTGACCTTAGGAGAGGCTATGGGGTCTTGGAAGACGGACTGCCGTTCAGTTGGCTAAGGCTTATGTTAGTTAGGAAGGGAGTGGATGTGTTGTGCACCATGTGTGTGGGGTTTGGAGCAGTATTTTACTAGGACTGACACTTTAGTAAAGTGAGTCAGCCCGGAGAAGCAGCAAGTCCTGGGGCTAATGCTCTCGGGTGAGTGTGAGTGTGTGAGTGTGAGGTGGGGTAGTGCCTAGCAGAAGGAAGTACTCACTCCCAGCTGCTTCTCCTGTTGCTAGGCAGTTTCCCCCCACCTTACATTTGCTCCATAAAAGCTTTTTCTTTTGGATTGTGATGCTGAGCTTTTTAAAGCAGCGATGTGCTGTACTTTGGAGCCCAGGATCCTCTTAGCAAGCATTTCAGCATTTTAGTAAAACAAACAAAAAGCAGGTGAGTTTTAGTGTGACTTGACTTTTAATATAAAGTGCAATCTGAACACTGTGTAAAACTGTCCCCTTATTCATGTGTCCATTGGATAAAGCCTGTTCCTGCTGGTGCTATATCCGAGATTAATTAAACATGTGGGCAAACAGCCTTTAGCAGAGCACCTGACCCTTTCCCCTTGGCTTCCTGTTGCCCCGCCTTGCCAGCCCTCTCCTCTGCCCTCTCTTGCTGTGGTAGGTTTTGCTCTTGCTCTGCCAACCAGTGCTGGCAAAACCTCAGCTGCCACGCAGCTGGCATTGCAGCCGAGGAGAATCTCCTGTCCCTCTGTGTCTCTTGGCACTTCCTCTGCCCTCCCATCGGTCCTTAGGTCTGCACTCTTGTGTCACAAAACTTTAATCACTGCTCGTGGCCTCAGCTGTGAGCAGAGACCAAGCTCTTTTCTTTGAGAACCAAGAAAACTTAAAAATAAACAGAACACTGAAGCAGTGCATGGTGAGGTACACCCGTAATCTCAGGCAGGACTCAGGAAGCCAAAGCGGGAGGGTCTTAGATTTGAGCCCTGCTTGGGCTCTGTAATGAGATCTTGTCTCAAACGAATCACCAGGAAAGGAACAAGACTGCCTTCTTTCCTCATCAATAAGATGTAAAGCTGGATTTCTGATGACTATCTACATACACAGTTCTCATAAATGTGTGTATTTGTTGATAACTGGGTTTACTGTGTTTGTTATTAACTAAGCAATCTAAGCCAGAAGATTTAGCATGATTTACCTCACAAATTAAAAAGCAAGCATTAGTGGAGCAAGATGCACTCAACTCTGAGGAAGGAGAATTAACATGAGTTTAAGGTCAGTCTGGGCTAGCTAGTGAATTTGAGGCAAGTGAGATCCTCTCTCAAAACATCTGAAAAAGCAGTAGGACTGAGTAGCTGACCAAATTGTGGCTCAACTACTTCTTGGTGGGATCTGTATATTTGAAACGCAAATTTAGACTGATATTCAGCGGTTTTATAAAAAGAATTTTGATCACTGTCTATATCATGAAAGGAGTCTTCAAGTAATTTCGAGGTTGGTATCATATGGACTCCAGCATCTCTAGGGATTTCAGTGCCCAGTGAAGAACTATTTGAAAATGCGTTTGTCTAATCACCCTCTCCAAACTGATGACTGGTGGGGAATCTCTCTCTAACATGGGCTGTGCTTGAGAAGGTCTGGGATGAAACCCAGGTTTCCATGTGTCTCTCAGGCCAGTGACAGTTTTGTGACCTTGCTTTATGAGAAACAGCTAGGCTGTTTCCCTGAGTATCAGTTTCATCTGCATGGTTCCTCTGTGTTTGCGTGGAACTGACTGGCCACTGGTGACTGCAGAACACCAGTGGATTCAGCTGGGTGCCTCTGCTTCAATGAGGGCCCCATCTCTGCATCACTTATACTTGTGAGCATCTTGAGACTTTAGCACTGCATCAAAACGGGCAAGGAATTAGGGTTTCTAAGTCTCTGAGCCTAACCTGGTGCATATCCAGTACTCCTATGTATGTTAAAAGGTTTGTTTACAATGGAGGAGTTAGAGAAAGGACTGAAGGAGCTGAAGGGGTTTGTAACCCCATAGGAAGAACAGTATCAACCAACCAGACCCCACCGCAGAGCTCCCAGGGACTAAACCACCAACTGAAGAGTACACATGGAAGGACCCAAGGCTCCAGCCTCATAAATAGCAGAGGTTGGCCTTATCTGGCATCAATGAAAAGAGAGGCCCTTGGTTCTGTGGAGGCTTGATGCCCCAGTGTAAGGGAATGCCAGGGCGGGGAGGCGGGAGTGGGTGGTTGGGTAAGTATCATCATAGAGGCAGAGGGAGAGGGACATGGGCTAGGGGGTTTCTGGGTGTATGTGTGGAAACCTGAAAAGGGGATACCATTGGAAATGTAAATCAATAAAATATCCAATAAAAAACGATGAAAAAAAAAAAAAGAGAGACTCGTTTACAATAGGCTTGCGCCTCCTGCAGCTACTTTAAAGCCACGAGAAGAGTGCTGTGTTAACTGGGGAGTAGGACTTTCAGGTAGTATCTTGTGGGAGCTTTGGATTAAGCTTCGGAGCTTTGTAGGTTCTCAAAGCAGATCCTGAAGCCCAGCTTTACTCTCATAAATTGCCTAGGATGATGAGCTTAGTCATCTGTGATGCATCCCTTTATTAGTCTATAAAACCCTCTGGTTCCAGACAGACATTTCTTGACCTTATCTACTCGGGAAGTATTGACAGAAAGGGCCGAAGGTAATGACCGGTCCTTTCCATGACTAGTTTTCCACTGAGGAATGTGGATGATGTGATGTACTCTCTCTGCCCTTCTGAAGTCAGCACACTTAGTAGTTTTCACTGAGGGCATTTTTGTTAGTTTGGATTCTTCAAGTAATAATAAGAATGACATAGGATAAGAGCCTAGGTGGTGTAGTATAGTTTAATTAGGCTATAGATGTTTGTTAATGGATGGTTTGATGTAGAATAGAAAACACATAGAAATACTTTTAAGAATGTGTGAACATTGTGTGTATGTGTATGTATGTGCATGCACGCATGCGCGCATGCACGCACATAGGTACATGCTTGTATAGGTCAAAGGTGAACCTTGAGTGTTCCTTAGGATTCTCTCCCCTTGGAAACATTATCAGTTGTATTTATGCCTGTAGGATGCATGTTTGTATGTATGTAGGATGCATGTTTGTATGTATGTATGGTGTATGTATGTATGTTTGTATGTATGTGCATATGCACATGCCATGGCATGTATGAGAAGGTCAGAGGACAACTTTATGAAGTCAGTTCTCTCTTGCTCCCTCCCTTAAATGTGTTCTAGGTATCATACTCAGGCCAGTAGGCTTGCATGGCAAGTGCTTGTTTCTACTGATGCATCTCACATACCGACCTTTTCTTAGAGATGGGCCTTCTCATTGGCTTCTCCTCACTGAGCACTAAGCCGGCCAGCCATCCAGGCCCAGGCTGTCCTGTGGAGAGGCTACACGTATGCACCACCAAGTCCAGCACACGTGGGTTCCTGGGGTCAGACCTCGGTCCTCCTACTTGAATGGCGAGCATTTTATCAACTGAACTCTTTCCTCTAGGCACACAGAATTTAAAAAGAGCATTTCAATTTTAAACACATTGGCGAGGGCACCTCTTAGAAACAATTTCTCAAGAAGAAGTTCATATAACATTAGTTTCAAAGTTAATCATTCAGAGGTATTTATAGTAACATGTAATCACCGAACATTTCAGGACTTCAAAGTTAAACCTCTGGATCATTAAGTAGTTTCTCCCTGTGTCTTTTTTCCCTCCAGCCCCTGCAGCCATCAGCCTGCATTTTGTCTCTAGGGGCATAGCCATTTTGGATGTTTCATTTCAGTGGCGGTGCATGTGACCTTTGAGAGCTGCTCTGGGAGTTTCACCTAACCTGTAGAACGTGTTCGTATTTTGTGGCTTTTTTAAATGGGTGAACATCAATCTTGAATGCTGACGTTGCAGCTTGTGCATCCATCGGTCTGTTCGTGGACATGGGAACTGTTTTTTGAATCTGTGGCTTTTGGTGTGTGTGTGTGTGTGTGTGTACTTGTCTGATCATCTCTAATTTGGGGGGGATAGGAGGTGAGGGCACAGGAGTGAGTGTGGGATTGGGCTGAGCAAGAAAACAGTAGGATCACAAAAGGAGAGAGTCCTTGTGTAGACTGATAGCTTACTAAAACAGGTGTGACTGTTTAACTTAAGCTCCGGACAGTCATCCCAACAATTTCTATCTCTGGAAAAAGAACAAGAAAACATTCTAAAGTAACAAGAGAATATGTTACTGGTTAAGGACTTCTAGAAGGAGAGACCTTAGTGAGGAACAAATAGAACAGGCTACACATGTGATACAACTTGCCTCGCCTCTGGCCTAGGATTTGAATGTTTGTCAGCTTCATGTTGTGCTCAGACTCCATCTTCAGGATGTAGAATGAAGACACACCCACATGATTGAGATATAAACATTTTACACACGGGACAGTAATGGGACCAGTTGTGGCACAATTGATATATTGGTCTAGCTAGATGTGAGAGCTATTTCTGGACTCCCCCACCCCTATAGTGAGCTTCCTAAGGGGTGGGGTGCAGTGGAGGAGGAGCAGTGATCTGGATATGGGGAATCTTTGCCAGGAGCCAGTTTCTTAGTCATTTATTTACTTTTTTGTCCTTTGGACTCTATGGTCACTAAAGGTACTTCATATCATCGTCAAATTCTTTGAGTGGTTTTCATTCCTCAGGACTGCCATGCATCATAGCAACCCACACTTCCTTCTGGAAACTTCCTCTCTTCCCCGTGTTTCATAATCCTCTTCATGTTTTCATAACCATTCTTCTTCTCTGCGTGCTAGATTTTATTTCTTGCCTTTTAAATATTGTAGTTAATTGGGAATCCTCTTCTCCTTTCCTCCCTCCTCCCCCCTCCCTTCCTGTCTGTCTGTTCTGGAAAATCAATCCAAGACCTTTGTGATGCTATTCAGGTGCTCTTCTGCTGAGATATACCCTAGTGTTTTCTTCCATTCCTCTCTACTCTCTGATTTGTCCATTGGAGATGGGGTATTACTGTGTAGCCCAGCTGAGCTCATGATCTTACTCTCCCAGGAAGGCTCATCTGCAGTATTTAGTTTAACTACTGCCCCTACTACCAACGCATGCTGACTCCTTAAACCAACTCCCTAAAAACGAACAAACAAACAAAGCCTCCTTTCGAACAGCTCTTATATTTCAGAGTTATTTTTATTTTTACGTGTAGAGGTGTTTTGCATGCATGTATGTTTGTGTACCATGCATGTGCAATGCCCTCAGGAACTCAGAGGTAGGTACCAGCTCCCTGGAAGTAGAGTTTCAGATGGTTATGAGCTTTGTGTTGGTTCTGGGAACCAAATTCAGGCCATTTGAATAAGCAGTCAGGCCTTCTAACCTCTGAGCCATCTCTCCAGCTCTCTTTAAGTTATTTAAGATCAAATATTTCTCATGGGTTCTGAACTTGATTTATTGCTCTCTGGATATCCTGCACAGGGCATCTGAAGTTCCGTAGCTCTATATACTTTTATGCTCCAACTTTGTGATGTTTCATGTTCCTTATTGTAAGAGTGTCATGATAGCCTGTTTCCAAGGTGATTCTCCTCTTCTGACAACCACTCCTGTGTACCTAGGAATTATACCCAGTCAGCTAGGTGGTCTAGGACAGACTTTTCACTTCTGTAATGAGAATACCAGAATTTGGGAGTCAAGTCTGGATTCTGTTCTTTGATTATAGCAAAACCCCAGAGGGGAGAGAAAGGGAGGAATTGAATGAAAAGCAGGAGGCACAGGGGCATCACGGGATTGACAGCTATCCAGAATCTTGAGTCAGTATACGCTGCTGGAGTTGAGACATAGTTTTCAGGCCTAGATTAAGTTCAGAGCATTGGCAGGAAAACAAGGTTAATGATGAAGTTGAGGGTGTGGCTATGAAACCCTTTGAGTTCCTAGAAAGATGCAAGGAAGTGCCTACAACCATTCAACCCAGCAATAGGGTTTCTAAGATGCTTCGGGGTGTTGTCCCTCAGTCTTCCTGGAAGCCTGGAATAGGGGAAGCTTCTTCGGAGTTCCACAGACCTGGCTTTCTGAAGCTCAGTCAGATTCACAGTGGAGAGGTCATTCCTTAGAGGGAACAGGCACTGCCAGCCACTGCAAAGAGATCCGAAATCTCTAGTCTCCCCCAGTGTCTGCAGGCAAGATGGCAAGCAGACTGAGAAAGTTACACTGATGCTCACATAGGCAACTCTGCCAGGAAGAAGGAAGATAATGTTTAAGGTTAAATGAAGAGTCTGGAGGGAGGAGCCAGCTAACTGAGAAGTCCTCATGGAGAAACTTCCAGCATTTCCAGGGAGAGGTGGCTCTATGTGCCTTTGGTTTCTCCACACCTGGACCTGGAGTGTGGAGGATGCTTGGAGTTCAGGTGCTCCCCCACCAGCTGAAGCCTCCTCCTCCTCCTCCTCCTGTTGTGTTTGCCTTCATTTATCTCCATAGCAACACTGTAAACAGAAGAGAGCTATTTAGATACCATTAAGGTTTATCTTTGTTTGTTTGTTACCTTTGGCCCCAAAACTGTCTGCATTACACATATTTAAAGCAGGCTCTCGGGACAAGACAGACTCCCTTTTCATTCACTGGCGGTTGTATTGAGAGGACACTGTACTCAAAGGCTCTATTCCGGGAAGTACATTTACCCAATTTCTTACACACCTGGAGCTGACTTTGATGATGATCTAGATTCTGATCTTGACAAAAGATAAGGATTTGGGGGTTGTGGTCCAGTGAGATGGCTCAGTGGGTATACTGGATAGTCTCATGTTACTAGTTACAAAAGGACGGACCCTGGATTAAAAAAAAAAGTCTCTGTAAGATCTGTTTGTAGGCAAGCTTGTATGACATTTTCTTAGTTAATGATTGATGATGACGGTGGTAGGGCAGTCTATTGTGGGTGGTGCCATCCCTGACTGGTGGTCATGGGTCCAATAAGAAAGCAGGCTGAGTAAGCTATCAGGAGCAAGCCAGTAAGCAGTACACTCCAGAGCCTTGGTTTAAATGGTTGCCTCCATGTTTCTGCCCTGTTTGAGTTCCTGTCCTGACTTCCTTCAGTAATGGACCATGTGTATGGCTGTATAAGCCAAATAATTTTTTTTTCCTCCCCCAACTTGCTTTTGCTCATGGTATTTCATGACAGCAATAGTAAAACTAAGACAGTGGGTAAAGGCGCCTGCAAGGCTGGTGACTTGAATTTGATCCTAGAACTTCTGGTAGAGAGAGAGACCTGACTTCTAAAAATTGTTCTCTGGTCTCTTCCACCTGGCATGTATCCACACTACACACATGCAAACAACCCCCTAATAGACACACTAAACAAATAGTTAATAAACAGAATTTGCGAATCCTTGAGAGAGAGTGTGTGTGAATTTTTTATATGAGTGGGGTTTGAATCACTGGTGTCCATACAGTGAAATGCTGGACCAGTATTCCCCCATGGCTGGATGATTCTCGCGCTTTATTTATGTCCTTGTGCAGTCTTCACTGAACAGGGCTGGTCTCTGTAACAGTAGAGTCCTGTAGAAACGATGGAACAAGACTTTCAGAGCCAGGACGTGCGGCTTCCACTTTGCTCTCTCTCAGATCACTGGCTCTGTCAGCTAAGTCTTCTGGAAGCATCGGTTTGCCCTGATTTGCCAACCACATGAGTGAGTTACCTAGGGAACAGCCACCACGGCAGGCCAAGCTTTGCATAACTGCAGCCTGAGCTGACATGCCAGTTACAGCTCTCTAGGAAGGGTCCTCCACCTCAGAGCCACCTACCTAGTCAAGGCGGTCCCCACATTCTAGACTCTCCAGAATTGCTGTCTTTTGTCTGAGGCAGCTGTTTCAGGATCTTCTGTTTTACAGTTTGGCATAAGTAACAGAAGTTCTGCAGTGAGCCAGTACCAACCGGAGAACTTTGTAGAACTTTGTGGAATTTTCATCCTAGTTTCTTAGTGAGCACCACTATTACTAATGATTAGTCGGGGTTATGGTGTGTGTGGCGGGAAGTATGAACATCTCAATCCTTCTACTTTTTTTGTAGTGTTTGCTTTTCTTTCATCTCCACAGAAACATTGTAAATGAGAAGGAGCTACTTGGGTACCACTAGAGTTTATTATTATTGAAGTTATTATTATTATTATTATTAGTAGTAGTATTTTGGTTTAGTTTTTGAAAGTTACCTTTGGCCCTGAATGTGTAGGGATCACGTGTGTTTAAAGCACGCTATTTGTGATAGGGTGTCTTTTGTTGAGCTATAGAATATTTGTATGAGGAATCAGTGGGCTCTGACACTCATCTCCTTGCAGACAGAATTGCCTGTCCTTTGTAATGGTTCGAAGATCTGTATGCACTCACTATGTGGATAAAGAAAATGGGGCCAGAAAGCATAACTAATCTCTCTAAAGCTAGTCCTGGCTCCCAGGCCAATTAGATGAGGTAGATTTCCATTTATGCTTTTTTGTTGCTGTTGTTGATGTTTTTGTTTTACTTTACTTTTTTTTTCTTTTTCCTTTTTTTTTTTTTTTTTTGAGTAGTTTCTAGTGAAAATGACTCTACCCAGTAAAGACTAAAAGCCTTCTTTTTATTATGCTGAGCTGGGTGTGGCTGCTTGATGCTGGAACAGACATGAAATTTTTATTTTATAATTTTGTCTATCCCCTGAGGCAATGCTCCACTTGGATCCTTTGAAATGGCAGGAAATAAATTACCAGTGGGCTCCAGTCCAGGATGCGGGATGGAGGTTCCAATTCTGATTGGAGCAGACCTCACTTCCAGTGCGTAGGCCATGTGTGAGTTTATATAGGACGCTTGTCTGCTTTTAAAACCGAGAACCGCTAAGCCTTGAAAACAGCATTCTGCTTTGTGGCTGATAAAAAAAGGTTTTACTCAAGCCTAAGATGTAATCACACCACTTGTGTTCTTTCCTTGAACTTTGTTCTCCATGGAGTAGAGTCACTTTCGATTTGAAGTGGTTTCTCTCTAAATACTTAGATGGGCTTTGAGGAATGTGTGGCTTCTCTCTTATCAACCTGAACATTTCGTTCACAAGGTAAGTGCTATTATGTTTTTGTAAAATATGTGGGGTGTGTTTACTCTCAGTTTCTTAAGATTATTCTGTTTGATTTTGTTTTAGTATCTACCTATCTATCATTTATCAATCAATCTATCATCTATCTATCTATCTATCATCTATCTATCTACCTATCTATCTACCATCTATCTACCTACCTACGTATCTCTGTTCCAGGCACCCTGTTTGAGGATTTGTATGTTTTCTAGGCAAGCATTCTTCCAACTGTACTATATTCACATCTGATAATTTTATATAAATGTAAGCATTCAGAGCCAAATTAGGCAGATATGAAGATGCATAATAATTTATTTTTACTTTTCCCTCCCCCAAATATGAGATTTGCTTCCTGTTGGATATGAGATATTGTCTTAATGAGATATTTTTGTTGTCTGCTCTTCTGAGAGTAGGCATTAAAATTGTTAATTTGTGTTTTCAAATAATTACAGATAACCTAGCATTCAGAAATTGTAAACTTACTAGTCAAGATACCATTGTGTTCCTAACTGGAATTTTGCCAATAGGTTATCACTGTGTGTGTGTGTGTGTGTGTGTGTGTGTGTGTGTGTGTATGTGTATGGAGATTAGAGGTCAATTTTGGGTGTCTTCGTCAGTCTCTCCTCATTGTATGTAGTGCCCTCACCTCTTGGACATAATGTTAATTTAAAATTAAATCATCTTGTTTAGGCTGCTCAACTTTTTACTTAGAAATTTCTTTAGGCTTTGGGGCCAACTTATTTCAAATGAAGCAAACATTTCAGTTCCTGGCTAGTTAGTTCACGATGTCTTTGTCTGAAAGCATCCTGGAACAGCCTTCCTCCTCCACAAACAGTTGTTGTTGATTTCTAGTTTCCCTTGCTTCCTTGGCAGTCAGTGTTGCTTTTCTCTGGGCACACTTTTTTCTGCACTTTCCTCAAGTCACCTCAGACTCTGAGGAACTTAAGCTGGTGAATCGGCCTCTTCCTCTCTCATTCTTTCGGATATACCTCTTACTGTGTCTAACACCCCAACTTCGCTGCCTGCACATAGAAAGTACTGGCAGGTAGTCTTGGACCTTGGGGAGGGAGGTGGGGTGTGGCTCCAGGGAGGCCCATACCACAGAGCCGGTGTTGCCAGCCAACCTAAGTGGACAAGCATGTGCCAGCATGCAAGCAAGACATTCCCCTACCCACAACTCCCAGCAGAGCAAAAGCAGAGAGTCCACACGGACTCACCAGGAACTCAGCCACATAAAATACTTTTTTCTTTTTCAAGAGCTGTAAGGGGCGATGCCAAAGCTAATCCTGGTAACCAAATGTGTGTGGTTGCAATGCAGCGCCCTGAAAATAGAACGCATCGTGGTACCACACAGCACGCATAGCACAGTGGCACGCACTGGTTTGTAAGTGGAGGACTGGAGCTTTGAAACTAGATAGGAGGTCAAGCTTGGAGGTGGAGGATAGGTTTTCAGTTTTTTGGAGGCAGCTCTTCAGACAGGTGCAGGGAATGAGTAATACGCCACTCCCCAATGGTCCGGCTCAGCCAATAAGCACCAGGCTTCTCCTTGGTCGGATAGCATGGTCTCTGTGCCTGTCACGAGCTGGATCAGCAACCAAACCCAGATTCCAGGTGTGGTATTCCACAGCCGTTCTGTAATTTGTAATCATAGAAACAGAACGTTCCTCCTCTTATTTCTTCCCTGCCAACAGTTTCTGGGTGGGTGAATGTCAGTAGCTGGAGTTATTTTTAAAGAGGTGAAGCTTGCCGTGCGAAGCTGGGAAGAGGGCGTTTGTTTGCAGAGCAGAGCTGACATCAAAGTGTAGATTGCTGCTCACTGGCTAGGCGCTTGTCCTATAACAGGTAATGTTTAACGTGCCAGTCACAAAGATCACAGGAACAGTGTATGCTCGGGCATAAGATAGCACCACCTTTTTATGCTCTGGAAGACGGAAAGGCTATACGTGTTCTCGGACTTTTTTTTTCTCTCTCTCTTTCGAATACACTTATGCGGCTGTTCTTGCCACCGCCTCTTTGGCTGACTATAATTGGACTTTGAAGTTGCGAACTCGTATCATAAAAATTGGTAACCTTTGTCTGAGAGCAAGCTCGGCTAAGCAATCACTTTCCAATTCTTTTCACAGGATAACATAAATGTTTTTTTGAGAGCTTGTGAACAGATTGGATTGAAAGAAGCCCAGCTTTTTCATCCGGGGGATCTACAGGACTTATCAAACCGAGTCACCGTCAAGTAAGTCTCACTGGTGTGTTTTAAATGTAGAATAATTGTATCATAGCTAAATGTTATATATGTGTATGTGTGTGTGTGTGTGTGTATATATATATATATATATATATATATATATATATATATATAGGAGGTTTGCAGCTTAAGTGAAAATTGTTGCTGAGAAATTTTGTGCTTATGGAACTATCTTTCCTCTCTCTGTCTTTCTTGTGTCTCATTCCAAAATAGACTCTTAAAAAATCGTCTTGAGGACTGGCTCAGAGTGTGAAGCCTTCTGTAAGTGACACGGTGTCAGGATCTTGTTGTAAATCTCTACACTGACCAGAGTGGCGGCTTATATTTGAATGTTTTCCAGCCTGGCCATGCTTGGTTGCTAATGGTAACGCTGTTTATTTTAATTATCAAGCGAATTTAGAGGCTATTAGCATAATAGAAAGGTAAGAAGGGTCAGTTGAAAGTAGCTTTTAGGTAGTTGGACATGGAAAATGACAGGGACAGCTGGTGCAAGCCTCCTTGGTCATATCTGACAGGACTGTCTTGCCTAGGGCCAACAACCTTGTCAGTGGTTGCTTTTAGAATAATGAACCCTTCCCACTGTGGTAGTAGTTTGGGCAAGAAGGTAAAAGTAGAGAGGAACTCACATCCGTGGGCGTTCTGTTGGAGTTTAGGTGGACAGTAGTGTTCATGTGTGAGTGTGTGGTTTCAGGAAAGTTCTTTTAAGCTGTTATGAGATTTTTTTCCCCCTCCAGCAGTCTAATCTGCATGCAGGAAATCAGTAATAAAATTATGTTGCTAGGTAAATGTGACATAGACGTTATATAATTTTGAAATAATGCTTACCCTCTTATCTGGCCTCTTGAACCTAATTAACATGTTTCCAAATGAGGAAACACACTCTGTTCTACTTGTAGAAATAGCGAAAATGAAAAGCTTTGTGCTCTAAAGATTTGTGTACTTACTGTCCCCATAGTGTGGCTTCAGTCATTATTAAAATCAACCAGGAAATCATAAACAGGGCCACGGTCTCATGGGGAAAAACAATGCTACAGATATTTTTTGATAATCTGCCCTGTCTTCTAACAGTCTAACCCAAAAACCTCAGGCAGCACTAGTTGCTTTAAAATCTAACAGTAAATATTTCAAATGAACAACCTGTGCCACGCTGGCCCACCTCTTCCCGTGGGGTGTTTTCTCAACTCCACAGCGATGATATCTGCCTGGAAGAGTCATCTGTCCACATTTCTGATGAATTTGAAAGTACCAATCTGAAGTCTTGTTGCTGAAAATACTTACTTTCACTCTACTCAAGGTCCTTATAATGGCCATTGAAAATGAGAAACTATTTGTTTAATTTTTTTTTTCCTACATAGTACATCCTTTCCTAGGACTTATCTGGGCAAAGAAACTTCAGCCTTTGAAATAGTTTTTCCCTGAAGCTGGTGATGTGAATTAAGTCTAAGTGTGTCCTCCTCTGCAGTCATATTGCTTTGAACCTCGGCAGCCTATACTTGAGGTGGCTTACGGACTGGGTGAAACATGTTTGTTTGGCTCCTGATTTTAAGCGTTGCATACAGGGCTTGCCTGGAACCGCTTTCAGGAGTGGTTGGGTCTAAAGTGTTGACAAGAAATCAGGATCTGGGCTCAACCTTCAGTGAAATTAAATTACTGACAAAGTGAAACTGGGGTTGTGCGAAGCCTGCAGAACAACTTGTTTGAGTGGAAACCACAAGCCTGTCACAGCAAGGTGTGCCTCGCTTGGTCAGGGTGAGAGAGCCGCTCTCAGTCTGCTTGAGAACTCTCCATGCTTGAACCTTGCTGGGCTTAAAGTGTGAGTCCTGGGTGTACCCCAGTGTAAGGCTCAGTGCCTCTCAGACAAGGTTGAAGATCACTGGCAAATGACTGCCCTTGTGCTTTGAGAAAGCCCCTTTCATTACGAGGAACAGGCTTAACGGAAGACAAATGATTGCTTAGTAAAGAAAAGTTTTAGTTTGGATTGTTACATAATACACAGACTTGTGTAGTTCAACTCTTGACCTGTCATTATTATAAATAAAAGGACTTGATATCGATTAGATCGGTGGTTCTCTTGTGGAGGTAGTTTTTCCTCCCTGGGGATGTTTGGCAATATGTGGAGACATTTTTCATTGTCATAGTTGTGTGGGGTGCCTACCCAGTGGGTTAGAGTGACTCTAAGTGTCCTGTAGCCCACAGGACAAACTCAACAGGGGAGGATTTTTTTTTTTCTATTCCAGGTGATCATAATACAGGGGTTCAGAAATTCCCAATGTAGACATAGAAGACCATCTTTGCCAGCAAAAAAGCTATGGGGACTGAAAGACTGTGACCGGACAGGCTTGTGACATAGCTATGATGTCACAGCACGCTTGCTGTCATCAAATAATTTCATTTCTGTGTTAGTTCAGTATGCTTATTTCGGTGGCAAGGCTCCTTGTGAGTTGTCTGAGAGCGTCCGTGTGTGTAGCATTCCGAGATTGTTTGACTCAACTACAAACATTTGATTTGGCAGAAATGTAGCAAGCGACGTGATTATTCGAAGTGCGGTGCTGTTACGGAACCGCTCAGGCTATCATCTCACGGCGCGCAGACGTAGGCTGGCCTTGCTGCATCTGCAAAGCAGCCATGGTATACCAAGAGAAAGCAGTAGCAGCTGGTATGCTCTGTGTGGGGAACAGGAGGTGTTTAGTCTGTGGGTGGAGGACGCATGTACAATGGCTACATGTACAGTGGCTACAGGGAGTGAGGGAGAATTGAAGCAGAGGATCAGTGAGGACAAAAGCTGTTCAAGAGCTGCTGTCTCTGAGTGGCCGGACGGACCCAGCGCCTTGGACATTGCTTTTCAGCAGGGTGTGCCTTAAAATTGAATTTGCAATGCATTCCTACCCACAGAACGGATGGAGAGCACTCCCGGGGCTTCTGTAACTGCATGCACTCACAGATGATCGACTTTCCTCCTGGGCTTCCCTTTGCTGGGAGTTTGAATGTTTTCACAATGCATTTGAAAGATTCTACTCATCTTGGTATTGTGTCTTATTCACAAGTCAGGAGGATCCATTTATGTTTATTTTTTTGTCCCCAAAGGGTTAATAAATAAACCTAGGATTCGATCTCCATGAGTGGCTGATGAGGGCTAACCCAGTATGCAGCTGTGTAACTTTCCCTGCATCTTTATAACCATTTTTCGGAGTTATCCGCATGGAACTGAACATACATATTCCATGGGGAATGAACATTGAGGTGCCCCTGACCCAGTGCCCACAGAGGCATGCCACAGAACACTGGGAGCACCCCCAAAACAGCTGTGAAGGGCTTTGTGATGGTATCAGGTCAGAAAGAGGGGTACACAGTGACTGATTATGTTAGAAATTAACTCATCGGAGGAGTCCTAGAATCCTGTCTTACGGGGCTCCGAGTTGGTGGCAGGTCAGGCTCAGCATTAAAACTTTGCATGATTAACAACTTTTGATTTAAAAAGTAAAGCTCATATTTAAAGCATTGCTTAAAACAATTTCTTCTTTTAGCGTGTGTGTGTGTGTGTGTGTGTGTGTGTGTGTGTGTGCTGTTTGCCTGTGTTGTGAGGGTGCGTTTACCCATCCATGCAGGGGTCGATACTGGTATCTTCTGTCAGCTTCTTTGAGACAGGGTCTCTTACTGTCCTGAAACTTGCCAAGTCAGCTATTCCCGATGGCCAATGAGAGCCCAGCATCTCCTGCTTTCCATCGCCCAGGGCTGGGGTTCCAGGTGCAGGGCCCTATCTGTGCCTGGCTTTTATGTGCACTCTGGCGATTCTAACTTCATTCCTCATGCTTTGCCCAGGAAATACTTTACTGACTAGTGAGCCATCTCCCCGAGCTACTCAAAACAACTTCTATCAAACATTTTAAGTTGCAGATTTGTACAGGCTGTAAACATGTTTGTTCCCCCCAGCCCCTCAGCTCTGCAGTCTGTCTGGAATTTAACACTTCTTCAGATGCATTCTGTTCATAATTACAGAGTGGCCGTGCTTTTGAACACAATATTTCAGTAACAAAATCATCTTCTAGTATGAGTTTAGTGCTGCTTTTATTAAGGTCTTTTATTATACTTTAAAATGTAACTTTAAATAGTGCTATTTTCTGGTTTTTCTTCTTATATATTACCTCAGGGTATAGATAATCAAGATTTTTTTTTCTTGCCTTAAATACTTGCTAGTTGCCAAAGGAACAGTGATTGGAGGTAAAATTAGTATTAATATCTAACCATCACGAAACTTATGGGAAGCTCAAAATGACAGTCCAGATGTTCAGATCTATGGATTCTGAAGCCAGCTTGATTTTTGTCACCGCACTGTGAAGTCATTAAGGCTCCCAGATGGCACTCTGGACAAACAGTCTGTCAAATGGTGGCCGGCTGTGTTTGATGGTATATGTATGTATTTGTAGTTTTTTTCAGGTAGGTAAAAATAATATGAGTACTTTTTTATACTAAGATGATTATGTCTTACATGTTCATAAATGTTTGTATGTGTGCCCCTATGAATATATGCCATGTGTGGGGGTGCTCTCATAGGCCTGAAGAGGGTATTGGGTCCTCTGGAGCTGGCATTACAGACAGCTGGTCGTGGGCACCTTGGCACAAATGCCGGGTGTTCAATCAGGGAGCCATCTCTCCAGCCGCCATTAATGTTTGTCCTAATTTTAAGCCTGGTTTTAGATTATTATTATTAATTTTTTATATGTTTATCTTTTAAATGAGTATTTTGCCATCTCCATTTTTATTCATTTATCTAAAGCAAGCTTAGCGCTATCCAAACTTGGATTTGTCCCCAGAACATGGCAATTTTCACCTGTCACTGTGTGTTACTATTTTCAGTGCTCCCCTTCCTATCAACTCTAGACAAGCAGGCAGAAAGGAAGTTCACTGTGCTCTGTACATCTGTGTCTCCTTGCTCTTTTCTTCAGGGGACAGCAACTTACTGAGAGGGGGACATTAAATCATCTGAAAGGTCTGTGGTCCTGGTAAAGCTGCTGAATTGTTGTCCCTTGCACATCTAAGAGCCCACACCTCTGCTTGGGGACTATGGGACAGGTGATGTTAAGTCCTAGCAGAATGGAGCTTTATTTTGTCCCTGATTTTGGGTATTTCAAGTTCTTAATCTCTTTCTCAGAATCCAAAGCCTCTGGTCGGCAGCCTTTCCTTCCCTCTCTCTACTTCAAATCTCAGACCATGCCCCTGGGCCTGATGCTGCTTGGTCAGCTGGCTGCTATTTCACACTCTGGTCTGGCCAGGGTCTTTATCATCACAGGCAACCTCACCTATATTCGTGCTTCAAAGAGTCTCACTCCATGGCTGATCTGATTAGCAGTTGACACCAGCCAGGCCATGGGAGTTTGACAGGTCTTTGCTTCCCCCTATCAGATTGCAACTGTTTCAAAACAAGGCTCGAAGAGACAGGTACTTTGCTGAAAGACATTCATCTGTCTTTCAAATCATTGTCTGTAGGGCCCTTGTGCTTGATGAATCTTGCTTTAAAAATTATATGCTTAGGCACATCTGTAGTCTCCCCGGCTGTTTGTTTAGATTTATTTTATGCGAATGAGCATTTTGCTCACATGTGTGTCTGGGAAGCACATGTGCCTGGTGCCTGTGGAGGTCAGGGGAGGTACTGGGTCCCCTGAAACTGGAATTATAGATAAGCTGTGAACTTATCATGCGAGTGCTGGCAGCTGAACCCAGGTTATCTGCAAGGGCAACAAGTGCGGAGCCATCTCTCCTGTTCCTCCCTGCTGAGCTACCAGCATTAAGTTGTTGTTTCTCTCAGAGTTTCGTGCTATGTTCTGGCCTGCTTAAACTGATCATCACCATGAAGGCAAACTTTATTGAAAAAGAGGGAATTTTGTTTTAGAGAGGTAGTTTGCTTATTTATCATATGAAAACATTGATACAGAATTTTCTGACAGGTACCTACAATCCACAAATAAGATGAAGTTTGCTTGACCATTTGACAGGAAGTCCTACAAATTCATAGTTGAATGCATGGTGTAGATAAATCCACTGGAGGTTGCGAATGTCAGTTCAGTGCGTAGAGTTCTTGTTGAGCATGCACAAAATTCTAGGTTCAAATCCCCGTCAGCTGGGTATGGTGATGTATGCCCGTTATCCCGGGGAGGTGAAGACAGGAGATGTGCCAGTGTTTGATGTAATCCCAATATAAGGAAAGTGGAGACAGAGGAGTCTCGAGCTACACAATGAGGAGAAGATGAGCCTGGGCTACAAGATATCCTGTCCTCCTGACACCCAGCAATGAGAGAATAGAAACACTCACCAGTTTCTTTGATTAAAAAAAAAAAGTACAATCATTTCATTTCTTTTTTAATCAAGGAACTCTTCTAACTGGAGGGGACAGAGATTTTCCATATGGGACCTCTATGTTCTTATTCATTTATGTGAAAAGTTTCCCCAAATCACAAAACTATTTGAAAACAAGGAACATATATTATCCCTTTTATCTTTTGGTACCCAGTGGAAATGTTGGTATGAAAATTGGATTCTGATCATAATCACATCCTGGGTACTTCAAGAGCACACTGCAAAGGTCCGGGAGGCTGATTCTTCCATTGTCCAGTTTCCCTTCATTCCTATCAGACGCAAAGCTGCCCCAGCAGCGCCGTTGCTGGACTTCTGGTTTCAGTCACCTTTGACTTATCATGGTAGGGTAATGATATGGCACATTACAACACATTCTGAAACTGCGCAGCATCCAAAAGAGGCGAGCTTATCACACCCTCACCAGGAGGAAGCAAAGCAGAGGGGGAACTTTGAACCATGAGTCTTTCAACGCAGTTGGTGGAAGGTTTAGTAACTCCCCCTATCCCTGTATAAAGAATACATATTTACATCTAGTGTGTACACAATTACATGTTTACATCTGTGTATTCACATGACCTCTTAGAAACATGGCCTTTCTATGAGTTTATAGTATGATTATGTACTGTTCTCTGTCTGGTAAAATCCGAAATGCACATTTAAGATTTTCAGGCTGGGAAATACAGTGGGTATATAGGGTGTGAAAATTTCTGTAAAGTTTAAGGGCAAGGAATAGTATTGAAAGCAGGTGTTCCTGGGGGAGGTAATTTCTTATGATAAGTCACAAATGCTGCTTTAATAAGACATTTCACCAACATTTACAGTAAGCCTTCTTCTCAAAGCTAGTAGCATACTGGTAAGTTACCTGTCTGGGTTTGCCTACCAGTACATAGCATTAAAGATAAGGGTGCCTCCCTCTCTAGCCATGTTGACTGTGACACAATTAAATGCCATCTGGAGACTGAATCCTTAGAAAACCGACCGTTCCCTAGTGGTTTGTTTGAACTGTTTCCACGAAACCTCTGGGTGAGTTTTGATTACTTTTCTCTGGGATCCAGCAATAAAATTCAAGTGAAGAAGGGTCACTTGCTGTGACCAAAAGCCTCTTCGATGATTTTTGGTGTCTCCTGAGTTGGGCTAACTCTTGTTTGTTGTGGTAAATATTTAATCTCAGTCAGGGGTTTCTACCCTGCCTTAGATCATTCAGTTCCCAGATAAAAGACATACAACTTTTATATTTATACTAATTGGTAGACAGCACTAGAACTGTGGAGATGTCTACTCTCTAAGCTATTAGTTTCTACTTCCCTATCAATAACCCCGAGTTATGACTTGTCATAGCGTGCCTGGGCAGCTCTTAACTCCAATTGGCCAGCCCTCATGGCCATGTTTTTATGACTCACCTATTCCATGGCATCTTCTCCTCTCTCTCCTCTGTGGTCCTCCTCAGACCCCAAGCTTGGGAACCCAAACTCTGCCTACCTCTCTTCTGCCCAGCTATAGGCTGTAGGCATCTTTACTCAACCAATAGTTTTAAATTAAAGAGCATGGTTACATAGCATCACTTGGTGCACGTAAGGATTCCCTCATCCCTGGGGACAACCAGGGTCAATATTGAGTATTACATCCACAGCAGCAGACCAAACCTCAACACTTGTATTTTTGGTGGCCTCAGCCAGGTCACTTTTGCTCCCTGTGACGGATCAGCTTACCATTGTGACAAATGGTAATTTCTTGCTCACTCTCTATCATGCTGTATGCTAAATTCTAGAACTAGATCACTAAAAATGACAGTGGTAATTCCTGTTTGCCTGAAATCTAGAAGGTACTCAGGCTTGGACGGCAAGCTGCTTCCTGGGAGTGTTGGGCTGCTCAAAGGAAATCAGCAGGCACATGTATGGCGCCTCGCTTAGCAAGTGCCCAATAACTACTAGAGTGTTATTGTGAACATTAGCACAATCTAGTTACCTTTTTTTGATCCTGTGAAAATACATGTGCCTTTGAGGGAGAAAGTCAGCTCTGGCTATTTAAATTGTGATTGTCAATTATGGGTCTTTATTTTTCTGAATTTAGGCAATCTGAGACTCATTGTTTCTACTGGGGGTAGATACTTGACTAGATGTAGTTTAAAAATATTTTTATTTAATTCTGTGTATAGGTATAGATATATGCACGTGAATGTGGGTGCGTACAGAAGCCAGAGGGGTTGGATCCTCCTGGCTGCATTTCCAGGTGTCTGTGAGCCATCCCATGTGGGTGCTGAGAACTGGTTGCTGATGCATTCCAAGAGGAGGGCATAGTTTCTCCAGCCCCTTTAAATAATCACATTAGTAAAGAATTTATGGTCAGTTAACTTGACGTAATCACTAGAGTGAAGGGGCTGCTGTCGTTTCTGTCTCATTGCATGTGGTACCAAGTGGTTGTATTAGTCAGCTTTTTAAAAATTCAGGTTTCCACTGTATTTCCTGAAAATGTCAAGATTTTAATTTGCAATGATTTCCCCATTTTAAGAAAGAGCAAACCAGAAATACTTCCACAAATTCAGATGATGCCATCACAGCACATCCAAACCCAAACCTTTGCATTATTTATTGGCTCATTTTTAATATTGCCTTCTCTCCTTCCCATTTTCGTGAAGTGTCATTTTGGACGCAGAGAGAGGTGATTTACACAGATGAGATCAGAAGATATTATCAGAAAGGATGCTGGAGGGCTTACATTCTCTCTCTTCTTGGAATAGCTGTTCATGATCCCGACTAAGCTCAAGAGTGCATTTCAAGGCAGTTGTCCACTGAGAATAAACTTAACTGCTCCTCTGGGCTGGGCCACTTTGTCCCATCAAAGTGTAAAAAGCCTTGGTTATATGATTGGATGTGAATTTACTCACAGACATCAATAAAGTGTAGTAGGGTTAAGGCTGAACAAGCATGGAGGTTCTAGTTTTACTTACAATGAGAAAGTGAAAAAACAAAACAAGAAAAGCATAGGAGTTGTGGTTTTCTATTGATTTAAAAAAAGATTTATTTATTTTTATGTATATGAGTACACTGTAGCTGTATAGATGGTTGTGAGCCCTCATGTAGTTGCTGGGAATTGAATTTAGGACCTCTGTTCGCTCCAGCCCAAAGATTTATTATTATAAATAAGTACACTGTAGCTGTCTTCAGATGCACCAGAAGAGGGCGTCAGGTCTCATTATTGATGGTTTATGAACCACCATGTGGCTGCTAAGATTTGAACTCAGGACCTTTGGAAGAGCAGTCAGTGCTCTTAACTGCTGAGCCATCTCTCCAGCTCTATTGATATTTTAAAAATATACATTATAAGATGATAGGTTTTTTCTTTTTTTTAAAGTACCTGGCTACCAAGTAATAAATAGAATAGACAAAAAAGTTGTTCGTTGCTTATCATTTGTTTGCTTCTGGAGAGTTTAGGCTAATGAAGCAGTAAGCGTTCAGGGGAAATTTCCTGGTGTAATTTCTGGCATTCTGGGTGAGATTTGGTGGCTGAAGGCTTCATCCTTCATCTATCAGACACACACACACACACCGTTTTGTGCCTCTCCTAAAGTGGGTGGAAGATTTGTAAGCATCGAGCAAACATGCACAGTACCCCATGCAAACAGTGCCAGCTTCACTGGAGAGACTTTCAATATGAAAGGAAAAGGCCACCTGTCATACAAATCTAAGTGTCACACACTAATCTTCCCAAATGTGACTGGTATGATTTTTGTAATGTTATCATCTGAAAAGCATATGAAAGACATGCTTTGAAGGAGCACAGCTAAGATTAGCCAGCTTTTCCTAAGCTTTAAAGGAAAGGAGGATTTAGTGAGTTTGAGAGAAACACCTGCCTTGAATTAAGCACTGTTTGCATTAACCCAGCTTCAATTGTTAGTTTACCTAGAGTTTGCTCTGTGTGCCCAGAACAGTTGGGGGAGCTATCCCTGAACAAAATTTCAAGTACCAGGGTTTCTGCTGTTTGATTTCATTGTAACAATATTGATAGCTGCCAGCCCAAAATGCTTTGTATTTTTTTTCTCCTCAGTTAACTGAGATGTGGAAATTCTCGAAGGACCGGTGTTCAGTGTGCCTGTTCCTAGGCTTCTTTTGCTTCATCTTGGAGAGAAAATTTCTAAAAAAAAGTGTACTGCCTTATAAAATGCCACTGCTAGCTCATATGACATGTGACATTGGAGAGCCCAGATTGGTGCATTTAGTTTTTCAAAGAGGCGTAGTCTGTGACTGGGAGGAGACAATGTCTTAGTCTGTGGTCTGTTGTTGTTAGGAGGCACCATGACCATGACAAGTCCTATCAAAGGAAGCAGTTATTGAGGCTGGGTTATAGATTCAGAGGTTTGGTCCATTATCAGCATGGAGGGCAGAGTGGCAGACATGTTGCTGGAGAAGTAGCTGAGAGTTCTACATCCAGATCTGCAGGCAGCAGCAAGACAGCCACTGGGCTTGGTTTAGGCTTTTGAAAACCTTAAAGCCTATCTCCAGTGAATTGCTTCCCTCCAGCCTCCTAATCCTTTCAACTAGTGCCATTCCCTGATGACCAAGTACTCAAATCTATGAGTTTATAGGGACCATTCTCATTCAAACCACCGCAGACAGTATGAGCATCATTATTATTAGCTGTAGGTAGCCATAGCATGCAGCATCCCAGATTACTGAGAAGTGACCGTAATGTCTCCACTAAGAAATGGTGGAGTGGTGGCGCACGCCTTTAATCCCAGCACTTGGGAAGCAGAGGCAGGTGGATTTCTGAGTTCGAGGCCAGCCTGGTCTACAGAGTGAGTTCCAGGACAGCCAGGGCTACACAGAGAAACCCTGTCTCGAAAAACAAAACAAAACAAAACAACAACAACAAAAAGATTAAAAAAAAAAAGAAATGGTGGAGAATCATAACTACTTTATTGAAGACTATGGCTTAAGCTGTAGGTAGACCATTGGGTTTGGATGTGATACCTTCCCGTATGGACAGGAATAGTGTTTTTGTTGGGCTGAGGGGCTGGGCTAGATTTGTAGTGAGGTATAGGTGGGGGTACTCCCTGGGTCCTCACCTGTGGACCTTTCCTCTGCTACCTTTAAAACAGCACCCAATGAATACGTAACATTCATTATCTATAGATTCCAAACCTATGAGCAGAGAAGATAAACAACTTACCTTGTACCTTGAACAAAGAAGAGAAAAAGCTTAATTAATTTTTGGTTTGGGTTGTTAAGGGGCTTTGTCGTGACTCATCGCTGTGACCTCTAAGGCCAGGGTGGATTGGAGTGAGGTGTAGCAACAACATGAGGAAATCACTGTGTCAGAGGGTCCTGAGCACCTCAGAAATGTTGCTGTACTCACTCAGGTTTCAACACATTGGATGAGGGTTGTTAGACTCTGTCAGGTGGCTCGCTGCTTGCTTCTAAATGAGACACAGCCAGTCACTCTCCCCTTTGCTTCAGATGCCTGAGGGGAACTGAAGCAGAAAGAAGACAAACTTCCTCAGCACTGTGACCTTGGGCAAATAATCAAAGTTTGGGCTTTCAGTCATTGGTTGTCTCCTTCTGCCGTGTTGCCTAAACAGACTTAAATAGCATTGGAAATTGGACTTCTATTTTGCTTTCTTGTGCTGTGTGCCTAACATTGTCAAAAGTCTATTTTTAGCTGTGCCAGGTTTACCCTAACTCAAATTTGTAAACTTGATCGACACTCCCACATCACACGCCTGCCAAATACCTGTGCGTTCTGATCTTCAGATTCTCTTCCTGCTTTGTTTTTAACTTACTTCAAGTGGAAATAGTAAAATGTGTCATCAAATTCAAGATCATTGAACTTTATGGTTTTCTAGTTGTAGGAATGTTAAGTGCTAACCCATGTGTTTTAGGCTGGGTGAACTATAGTTGAGAAATAACCAGGTATTTGAATTTTATTGATTGGCTTACATAAATGTCTTTGTAAATTCATATATTTATGAATGTTCAAGCGTATTGTTTGTCATGATGATGGAGCAGACCTAGTTAGTATAAGGTGAGAGTTATAAAACTTTACTAATCTAAATTGCCAGGGACCACACTGCCACACTTTGACCTTTGTAGAGTGAAATGGAACTTGTCTAAAAATAGACCTAATAAATACCTTTTATTTAGATAGTTCCTTGTTTACTGGTTTCTCACTCCATTTTGCTTAGCTTTTTGAAAAACAACAAAAATTTACAGATCCTTTTATCTTTAACTTCAAGTAAACTGACTTCTGAATAAGAAAATCCAAAATAAGATATTATAATTGCCATCACTTAGGTCTATGAAAATTTATACAAAGCTTTAACGATTGCTAATTTGAAACTAACCCTAAAGCCCAGATTCTATGGAAAAGATAAGTTGGTTACATTACCTATTTTACTGGACTAAAGAAGAAAAAACCCCTACAGTATGCTGCCTCTAAGTCCTGCTATCCCTGTAGCCACTGGAGTTTTAAACAGGTGGTCACCACAGAACATCAAGTGTAACAATAAATAGCACAGTCTAATTCCAGTAAGATGAAACTCTGCTGTGGTTACAAGGGGTGGCGCAGGGGAGGACAGTTAGGGGTGGGGGATGGGGATCAGACAGTGACGCCAAAGAGCAAAGTCCAAGGCATGAGTCAAGCTCTGAACTCCTTGCAGGGAGCTCCCGTTGGCTCACCAAGCCCTTAGAAACTATTTCTATGGTCTACGTGAATAACCAACCCACCACCAACAGGAAGAAGTCCTCATGGAACTTTTCCTTTGTCAATGTAATCTTTTAGATTACCAAAGTCACACAAAGCTGATATTTGTCCAAGCTGAAAATATTGCAGGAAAATAAAAATAAGAATAGTTCTCTAACTACTGGATGGGTGCAATTTGATGATGTATCTATCTGAGCTTTATAGTTATCTATACATATAAAACAGATTACACACACACACACATGTATATGAAGAAAAAGATACTGTGTGCAGGTGTGGAGATTTGAAATGGTGACATTTTGCTTGATATGTGTGTAAACTTCAAGCTGATAGGTTGGTTGCTTGGCAGATATGAAACTCTGCTGTGGGGACAGTATATAGGGGCTAAAGGCCACATGCTTAGTAAATGGTGTGACTGGAAGTCCTCATGTGACTCAGCTGCACTTTGCATTATAAAATTCTGCTTCTCTGAACGTTCAGGAGAGAGACAGGGTAATTGAATGAAGGAATTTTCTAGTTTGTTGTGTGTGTGTGTGTGTGTGTGTGTGTGTGTGTGTGTGTTTGTGCGCAAGCGTGTGAGCTTCCAGAAACTGCTTGGGTAGAATGGATGTTCTGGAGATAATGGAGGTGTTTGTATGTTTTGGTAGTTACAGGTAAGAAATTATAGACTGGACTTTTTACCTAGAGGTCAGTGCTTTGAGCAAGCTCTTCTAAGATTCCAGTGTGCACATATAACATGGGAGTGTGTTACAATGCAGGCCTTGGCAGGGAGGTGTGGGAGCTGAAAGTTTGTTTTTAGCAGGGCTGGGCAATAGAGACCACACTCTCAGTAGGAAAGGTGTATTATATACTAACATAAGGCTTAAGGAAGGTGTTAGGGTAAACAACTCCTTCACTCCTCCTGTTAGACAGGGCCATCCTCACAGTGGCCTCTGTTTATGCCTGCACTCTCCTGCTTGTTCAAATGGTGACTAGTAACTTCAGGTCCAAGCTGCAGCTCTGTGCTCTTCTCTTCTCCGTGAAGGTCTTCTTAATTATCATCATATGCCTGAATTTCCCAGCCTTATTATGGTATGATTTACTTATAATCAAATTTATCCAGTTTGTGCATAGTCTTAAATTTGGTAATTGAATGCAGTTGTGTTATAATTACTGTGATCCAGATGTAAGACACTTTGGAAGCTCCCACATGCCTCTTAGTGGTCAGATTCCTTCCCTTGATGGGTGATTACCATGATTTTGACCACAGTGGATGATCTTGCTCCTCATACTCATCAATACAGAGGTCATGAATAACCACCTCCCACTTTTTTTGAGGCAAGATCTTACTATGGAGCCCTGACTGGCCTGGGATTCTAGACCAGAATCACTCCAAACTCACAGAGATCTATCTGCCTCTGTCTCCTAGGTCTTGGAATTTAAAAACTGTGTGACTAAGTACAGACAAAGAACGTATACTTATTTTCCCAATCTTTGGTATACTGTTGAAACATGAGTATAAGTTGGCTTTGCCCTTTCTCTCACCACCTTCAAAACGTAGACAAGAATTCACTCCTCAGTATGTTTTCTAGAAATGTTTTGATATTCTATCTTAGGAACTCTTTTACTCTGGATCAGTTGACAGTAGAAACATTACCCTTCCAAGAACAATGCCGTAGCCCACCTGTAAGCAGCTGGCCACCTTTCTGGACCCAGTTGGATACCAAGCTCAGTTAAGAGAATATAACACTACTGTATGTTGTAGACTTGGGAAGCTTACATTATAATTGCAACTGTTTGTATGGTATCCAAATTTTCCTCATGCCTGGGGAAAACCTACAAATCAAATGAGTGGAGTGGACAACTATTCTTGGGCTTAGGCTCCATCTGGCCTCATTCACAAAGCTGCCTAAGAGAGGAAGCCATGTTACCGGTCTTAGCTCAGCCACAGTCATCTGTGGACTCTGGCAGCTTCTTCCCACCTGTGATGGCTATTCTTGGATTTCAATTTGACTACATTTGGAATTAACTAAAACCCCCAAATGGAAAGTATACATGTGGTGATTTTTTTGCTTAATGTGAAGTGATAAGATCTGCTTCTAATCCGGATCTTTGAGGTACCATATCATTTAAACTGGGAAATCCCACCTCTAATGGGGTACACTTTCTATTGGAGGCCCATATACTTGTAAGAAGGAAGCTTTTGATCTTGGCCTGCTTGCTCTCACCTTGCTGTCAAGTCCATTCTTTCACTGGCATTAGAGCCTACTTCTCTAGGGTTCCAGGACATTCTGAAGACCAGCTGAGACATCCAGGTGCATGCACTGAACAACTGCTGGATCCTTGGACTTCTATTCATAGTCATCCACTGTTGGATTAGCTGGCCATAGCCTGCAAATCATTCTAATAAATTGCCTGTCTGTCTCTCTATCTATATGGCATGTAATGTATTATACATGATATGTGATGTGGAATGTAATATGCTTATGTGTGTGTATACACATACACACATACTCACTCTGTAGGTTTTGTTACTCTAGAGAACCCTAATACACCACCTATCTATCCTCATTCTTATACAACATAATAAAGGCAACACTAGACCCTGTGTAGAGGGACCCCTGTGAGGATTAAAAGTTGCCACAAACAAAGAGCCTCGATGTTAGTTAGGCAAGACACAAATATTCTGAAACTACCAGGAGTTTTTCTAATATCTCTGATAGATATATATTCTCTTCTTTCCCAGAACTCCAGAAGTATGTACAATCTGCATGCCAGTTTTGTATGAAGAGAAGTAATGGCTTTGTGATTGGAAACATGGTAGTCTTGAGAGTATTGGAGGAGGGCACATCACTTAGATGATGGTACAGTTTTATCTTTGGAGAGGAATAAGTCTGAGAGAAATGAAGGAGCTGTCATTGGAGGATAAACATTCCTAGGGGGAAAATGTGGAGGAAGGAGACAGGTGGCCGCAGGACTCAGCCAGGACACTCTCAGTCAGGGAAGGTGGCAAAACTGGGTGACCAGCCTATAGTGTCCACCTGACAGCATAAAGAAGGCCCTGGGGGACCTCTGAATACTCTTAGAGGAGAGTTTTCTTTTTCCTTATTCGCTTTTGAGAGTAAATTAAGATTTTATTTTTTATTTTTTTTAAATTTTTTTACTAATAACTCTAAACCACAAGGCATGGAAATAACAGATTTAGAGAATAGTTACACTTTCCCCTTAATCTTTGGTCATTTTCATACTATAAGAAATTATACACATTTTATTTTATGAAAAACAGTATTTACCAGTCTTCTTGGGATAAAATATGAAAGTGAAATGACTTTGCTTCTTCATGTTAAATCTAAACAATAATGAAACTTGGACTTGGGTGTCCCACAATATTGGAACACTTGCCTAGAGTGCTTGATGTCCTGGGTTCAGTCTCTAGCAGCATAAAATTCAGAAAAAAAAAGGAGATAAAATTATAGAGGAAAGCATAACGATTCTTATTAAACTCATTATTTTGGGGCGATTACTTTTATTATTTCCTCAGAGACTTTTTTACATGTGGGCGACATGTCTCTAACTTTAGATAATAACCACAGAAAGGGTATCATTAAGAAGTTAGAAGTAAGTAATTATGTCTAAGGGTTAATTCCCTTTGAAATTAATTCTCAATGGGTGAAAATGCCAGATGCAGTAGGCCTTCAGTGTAGGAAAGTTCTCACTGATCTTTCCTTTGGGGCTGGAGGGTGAGTTCAGGGTCTTGTGAAGGCTAAGTAAGAGCTCTTTTGCCCAGATAAGCGCGCTCTCTCTCTCTCTCTCTCTCTCTCTCTCTCTCTCTCTCTCTCTCTCTCTCTCTCTCTCTCTCTCTCTCTCTCTCTCTGTGTGTGTGTGTGTGTATCCTTTTAGTCCTTTCAAATGGTTCCACTCCCTGGTGAGTAAGCATTCAAATGTGTGAGCCTATGGGGCCATTCATATTCAAGCCAGCACAAGAGTATTAAGCATGGTTTCCGTCTGTTGAGTGGGCTAATTAGACAGCCGTTGGTTACCATCAAGTTACAGGTGCTTCCAGTGCACCTGTCTGAGTATCTGTCATACTGGTGTAAGTACTTTATTGTAGTACTTCCTACCCATTCTGAAGTAATTTCACAATCAAATGTTAGGTGCCTTTTTTATGCTCTGTTGGAAGATTAAGTAGAAATTCGGGGTTACACTGTTTAAAAGTTTACTTAAAACATTTATTTTTATTTTATGTGTATGACTACTTTTGTTTGCATGTATGTTTGTACCGTGTGTGTACCTGATTCTTGTGAAGTCAAGAAGAGGGTATTGGATCCCCAAAATTTAGAGTTATAGATAGTTGTGAGTCACCGTTTGGGCACCAGGAACTGAATTCTGGTCCTCTGTAAGAGCATCAAGTGCTCTTAGTTTTTGAGCCATCGTTCTATCTATGCTGAAATCTTTCTTCAACAAATTATATATTAGAATTGCTGTTAAAGAATGTCTTAAGAATTACTTATTAGTTTTCTGCTATTAGTGATCATAACTGATTACAACTGAAAACAATATAAAAATAATTATTTTATTTTCAATTATGTATACGTATGTATCCTGTGTAGGTTTCTGCATGGAGTACATTTAGTGCCCATAGATGCCAGAATGGGGTATCAGATTCCTCAGTGTTATGGTTACAGGTGGCTAGTAGCCACCTGATGTGAGTCCTGGCATCCACATTTGAGTCTTCTAGGATAAACAGTATTTGCTCTTAACCTCAGAGCCACCTCTCTAGCACCTAAATAAGTTTTTTTTTTTTTTTTTTAAAGATTTATTTTATTAATATATGTAAGTACACTGTAGCTGTCTTCAGACACTCCAGAAGAGGGAGTCAGATCTTGTTGCGGATGGTTGTGAGCCACCATGTGGTTGCTGGGATTTGAACTCTGGACCTTCGGAAGAGCAGTCGGGTGCTCTTACCCACTGAGCCATCTCACCAGCCCCCTAAATAAGTTTTAATTCATGACTTTCAAAAGTTAACTTTCTTCTTCTTTGGAGGTATACTGGGATTTGAACCCAGAGTCATGAGCCTTTTACATCTTGCTTACATTTAAGGAAAGATACATATATTTTTTTTAATATAAAGGACATATCTGCCCTTCCTTGATGGCAAGTTACTTTTCTGTACAACCACTGCACATATTAATTTATACATATTTTGTTTTTATTTTTAAAAAGTTGGTTTTCCTTTCTCTCTAGTGCCTTCTGCCTCCACTTATAAGTAATTGTATTTACAGAAACCATACAGATGTTGTGATTGTGTGGGATTTCCAGTGAGGTGCCCTTGTGTCTGTGCCAGCTTCCCCTCACATTAGATGTTTTTTTCTGACATTTAGTTCAGACTCTGCTAAATGAAGGAAGTTTAGGTAACATAAAAGCTACGTCTAAATGCCTCGCACTGGTCTTCAGGGACATAACAGGAGTGAATGCAAGGGATGAGGAAGCTCAGGCACGTGACAGCAGTGTCTTACCCTTCTGACCGGACCGGCCTTTCAGAAATCCTAGGGCGGAAATTTCCTCAGCACTGCTTGAAGTGTTTTGTTCTGTGTGACTGAAGATATGCTTTTTTTCCTTTTACCTCTTTTGGCTTAGGTGTTCTCCACTGGAAACCATGGGGCGTTGCTGCTTATGGAGTGTTAAATAACCAGTTCCCTGACCTTCCCTGACCTTCAGAGCCCTGGTCCAGAGTGCCCTGAGAGGCAGCTCTGCAGTGCTTTCTGAAGCATGCCTAAGCACAGTGAACTGCATCGAGTGTTCTTTTATTTCTTAGTCAACACTTGAAAACCCTTGGCAGTAGCTCCAGGCTTTGCACTAACTTTGAGCTTCTTTGTGCTTTTTATTGCTTATTTTTAAACTCAAGTTGGGTTAAGGCTAGATGAATTATGTTTCGGTTTAATTTTCTTTTTACAAAAGTAGCCAATTTTGACGAAGCTATCACTTGGGTCCGGGTGGAGCTTTAATTTGCTGGGTTTCAAGGGCAGTCAGTGGCTTTCAATATTTTACAATTCTCATTATTATGTGTGAATGTGACATACATGTGTGGGCCCACCATGACACTTGTATGGAAGATAGGAAGACTACTTTATAGAGAAGAGTCTCTTCCATTTTTGTATGGGTTCTAAGACTCAAACTCGGATAGCATGAGGCTTTTGTACCAAGCGCCTTGAGCCACTGAGCCATCTGGTCAACTCAACTTTCAGTGCTTTGATCTTTTTAGCTTGCATCAAAATCCTCCAGATGAATCTTCAGATTATGGTACTAGACCTCTAATTCCAGACAGGATGGCCTTCAAGAGGTTCTTGGGGTTAGAGGAGGCAGTATAGGTAGACACTCTATCGCATCTGTGGAAGAACCTGGTGGTCACGGTCATGTGGTATTGAGGCGCTAGAATTCATGAGTTTCTGTGATGGGGAATTGTCTTGGGCCCTGTTTTTTTGGCTCTGAAGCTGCCGCTGTGGCCCCTTACTAGGGCAGCACAAGTGAAAAGATGAAGACTCTCGGGGATTAGATGGTGTAACCCCTTAAGTTCTAAGTGATGGCCAGGGATAATGGCAGTGAGTCCATAGAGTATAATACAGAAAAGGTTCCTGGGTAACACAGTAGAATTGGGTTGGGATCAGATGTGGTGAATGGGAGCAAGAGGGCTGGGGAAATCATTTCGTTCATGATCCTGGGAAGGTTTTGGAAAATCACTCATCAGTAAAATGAGAATTGGTGGCTCAGACCTGTAATCCCTGTAGCGCCTAGAATTCTTATCACGTAAGATTCATCTCAAAAACAAACAAAACAACAACCCCTAAAATCAAACCACAAAAATACATGAGTGGAGGAAATGGAAGCTTACTGCAGAATATGTGTCAGTTTAAAAGGCATTTAACAAGGTATATTGAATTGGAAAGCTGATAGGCATGCACAGTTGTATTAAACCTGAATTGGAAAGCTAGTTAGGGTATTAAAATCACATGCATTTACTCATTTCCAGTGGTTTACATAGGACACTTGGTAATACTCTCAGAATATTTTGAAATTACTATCGTTAGATGAAAGCACAAGTAGGACATAGAAGGATCATGCTTACACACACGTGCACACATGTGCGCGCGCGCACACACACACACATATGGAGTTAAAGGTGGTATGTATTTATGTAATCATGCAGAAATTTAAAGAAAAGTTCTTTATAGGAATTATAAGAAACAAGGTAATATATCTAAAGAAAATATGAAGGCATTTTTTTTTCTTGGATAGTAGTTACTTCACTTCATTTATTTCCAAGCCTAGCATAGGTTAGACTCATGAGATTTAAAAGTATCTTTATAAATGACACATTTCTCATTCTGTTTCCAAAGATATATATCGTATATTACATATATATGTATGTGCAGTTCATTTTATCAATTATATATAGTCTGTGATGTTAACTTATTAATTTTATGTATATTTAAAATTATATATATATATATATATATATATATATATATATATATATATATATATATATATATATAAATTTGAAAGTATACACACACACTTTGCTATGGGAAAATATTGTCTCTCATTAAAAGCCTTTTCTTAATTTATCTCAAATAGTTTTATGTGAAAATGTAGTAGCAATATATAGTTTTGAGTAGAGTTTCACTGAAATACAGCTGCTGCCCCTGGCCTGGTTGGCTGTGGATGTGGGTAGGAGTGGAGGATGAGAAGCAGGTAGGTGTCTTGGCTTTCCAGTGTTTGACATGCTGTGAATGAGGGTTTAGGTCAGGTAAATTCAGGTTTAAGTTTTAACTATGTAAGCCAGTGCTATAGAACTCTATCCGGAACTGGACACCTATTGTCCTCAGGACTGGCTTGACCACTTGAATGAGCCCCCAGGCATGTTGGTTGTTGATGTTCTCACAGAAGGTGGCTTTGGGAGGGCCATTGGATGCTCACTTGAGATTCTCTTCTGCCTCTCCTTCCTATAGTTCTGTCCTAACAGTCATTGCTGGCGTGAGAGGGAATGAGTACAGCATTTGGGGTTATCCACACCCCTAAAAGAGACCTCACCTGTGCTCTGTAAGGAAGCCTCAGAAACTCGTGGTTTAAGTTGGACTTGGGTGGAATCAGATTTTTGTTTGCTGTTGGAATGAGTAGAGGTTTGTTTAAGTCCCCACAGGGAAAGAGTTCTCATGACACTTGGCAAGACATAACCAAACCACCAACAGGAAGAGCAACAGCATTGTTCCTGCTTTGGGTAATGAGACAGAGAGCTGAGGCTCAGCTGCTGGAGTGAGAAAAGGCTGGACAGGCGCTCCTGACATGGCTGTCTTTCTTTCTGTGTGTGAAGTGGTGTGCCTCCTTGCTGTATAGAAGCATATGCAACGCCTCTCTTTTGTGTAATAAGACAGGAAATGAAGCTGAGGTGGCTTCCCAGTTGGAACTTGCTTGTGTTGAGGAGAAAGAGGATTCCTCTGATTAGGAAAGGAAATTGTGTTTGTGGGAGTAGAGGTATTTTATGACAGATTACTTTTTTCCTGGGCCCAAGCTCCTGTAATAATGACTCAAACTCAAGATATATTTACAAATACCTAGGTCATACAGCTAGGCTCAATCCCTGACTAGTTAATGATGTAAAATAACCCACTTATACTAACCTACATTCTGCTATGTGGCTGGTTTCTTCTGCTCATGTGCTATGCACCTGTCCTCCTCAAATCTTCCCCAAGGACTCTCCCCACACCCGACTCTATCCCAGAATTCTTCCAGACTATCAGATGCCCCACCTTCTATTCTATCCTTTCCTATAGGCTATAGGTTTTTTAATAGACAAGTAATTCATCCATACAATACACAAGATCTTCTCTCTACTTGGGAGTGGGGCAGAGATGGAGATGCTGACTGACTGCTGCTTATAATAGGAGGGCAGCAGGGCAAATGAACAAATCAGATCTGAGTGGAAGATCCCTACCTGGAATCTAAGAGCTTGAAACTCATGGGAAAGGCAGGATAATAAAATGGGGGAGGTCCCATTACTTGCTCAAACACTTTACCAGTTATCAAGATTTAAATTGTGAATGAGGAACACATAGTTATAATCGAGTCTCTTTAAAAAGGTACTATTTGTGGTGATATGATATGGATTATTCTGATGTAGTATACTTTATGTACAGGTATATTTGACAATATATGACCATTGTGGAGCACATGCTAAATAGGATCTAGATTGTGTGCACTAGGCACTAGGCTTATACGTAGGTTGGTTAGACTTTCCAGGAATGTATCACAATATCATTGTAATTGAGAAATGGAAGATCAGAGGTAAACTTCAATAAGGTTTCCAGTGTTGAGTGCCTATCTCTTCTGACCTGTAATTCAGCTTTAGTGGGTAATATATTTAGAAGTTGCTGTTGAAATCTAGGCACTAAACTGGATCTTACATCTACCACCCTTGAGATTTTATTCTCATTTATATGTGTGTATGTGAGCCTGTGTGCATGCAGGTGCCTGCAGAAGCCAGAAGAAGTCATTAAGACCTCAGAATGAAGTTATAGATGGTAGTGAGCGGCCCAGTGTGGGCATGGGAAACTGAGCCCCAGTCCCTCTGCAAGAATACAAAGCATTCTTAACCACTGTGCCATCCCTTCAGCCCTGGGCTCATCCTTCCATCTGACAGTATGTTTTCCATTAAGTCTTCTGGTGTATATTCCTGGCTGTTTTTGTCTCGCTCATGCATGTAATATCCTGTTCCAAGTTTCAGTCATTAATTGACGCTTCAGTAAATTTTAGTCCCAAGGAAGCCCTGCCCCTACCCCAATAAGTTGATTTTTGATTAGAGATATTAGCTAAATTCTTTAATTCTATAAATCAAAAATCCACAGATAACTTTGGCCCCAGGGAACTTTTGATCCTATCTGGACACATTTCTGATGATCCAGAAGTGAAGAACTTTTACCCAAGGGATAGAGGCAAGAGTAATCTTTTATATCGTGCACTGCACCAGATATTTCCTGTGTCACAAAGAATTATGAGATTCATGATAGTATTTCTGAGGCTGAAAAGCCAGCATTGTTCTCAAATTATTACGTTGTTTTACCTACCCCTAGCACAAATGAAATCATGGAAAGTATAGTTTTTGCTCATTCCTGTAAGCACTAAAGGGAAGCTTACAAAGAGCAGGTACGGAGGACAGAAGTAACCTACTACATAAAACCTGAAGACTAGAGATCTTTTAGGGGAGGTTCATACTTATATATTCTTTGGGGTCAGAGGTCAGTTCTTGGGCCTCTGTTCTGCAGCTCTGATGTGTGCTTTAGGCTAGCTTCTGTCTAGGTTTCCTGTTGCACAGCAGGGGTGTAGACATTACAGATGTATGTCAAAGCATTCTGCTTCTTAGATGGAGTCCAGGCACTGGACTCAGGTCATCAGTCTTGCATGGAAAGCACACTTACCTACCGAGGCATCTTCTTGGTCTAGATACCAAATTTTCAAGCAAAGTCTTGGTTGTAGGCAAGGAAGAATAATTTATTGAGTAAATACAGAGTGTTCAGAACATGTTATAGGAATGGTTTGATATGTGCTACTTTGATTATATGAGGTTTGTGTCACATGGAACATATTAAAAGCCAGAATTCCCTGGAACTGGAGTTGCAAATGGTTGTAAGATGCCATAGGGGCTCATGGAATTGAACTCAGGTTCTCTGGAAGAGCAGCCAGGGCTCTAAGCCAACGAGCCATGTCTCCAGTCTGAAAAATTTATCTTTTAGAAGCTAAGTAGTATTTCCATTTACCCTTGCACACTTTTATAATCTAATTTTGTCTTCTGTGGTGTTGAGGATAAATTGCCTTGTACTTGCTAGCCAAGCACTCCCGCACAGAGCCACACTCGGCTTCTCTTTATGCTTAAAGTTGTCTACTCTCTCTTACTCTGAGTCCACATTTAGGGCCCGATAGCCAAGGGGCAGAAAATGCTTCATGGTTGCATTTTTCTCTTGGCTAATAATTATCGTGCTATTTCTTTTAGTTATGAGTCTTTTGAGAAGACCTTTGGTAACTTTTCCATCGGTAGAAAGCTCAGGCGAGCTCCTCCTCCAGCACAATGGACTGAGAGACTAAGGAAGCGTCTGCCTTCTCTGTTTTGAAGACAGATTTGGGAAGGAAATTACTGTTGCCCTAAGTAGGCTCCGGAGGGACAGTATAGACGGCAGTGTATTAGGGGATGATGGTGCTCTTTCTAGGATTAGGAAGGAAGTGGATTTTTAAATTATCATTTTTTTAAAAAAGCTACAGTAGAAGGAAGGCATTTGTGACTACTGAGGCAAAGTCTTGAGGCAGCCTGGGAATCACATCCCAACTTAAGAGTTGTTGGGATTTGGAAAGGTTTCTGGGTCTTAATTTCGAATTAAGCTTGAAGTGGATTAAATGAGAGAGCAAGACAGAACAATATAAAAATGTTCAATAAAGGTGTCATTCCAAGTCCATGTGGTAGCTAGTTATGTATGCTATGGTCAAGAGCTCAGAGCTGGAAAATGACTCATTAAAAGTAATAACCTTAACAATGCCAAACATTTAAATGGTGAAAAATTCAAAATATAAAGGAAATAGCTCTCTTGGTTCAGAGTTTGTCAAAATTTTAATTTTGTGAGTATTCAATACTTTTCTAATTTTCTCCCCCTCCCCCCCGCCCTGATGTCTTGTTATGATGATGCCAGTTTCTTGTTCCTTGACACACAATTATTGAGCTAAAGTGTGTCAGTTGGCCCATGATAGCCAATCAACTACCATAAGCTTCCCGACTAAATGCCAAACCAAAACACTGCAGGTCACAGGTAGCCATTAAGTAAGATGCTCCAGGCAGATCGCAGAGATCTGCAGCGGGAAATTTCATTTGGGGGAGTTGCCAACGCACAGATGAAAAACCGTGTATTTATCGTACTGCGGTTGAATTCCAACTGTATTATAGACATGACTTTGAGCACGGTCTCAGAGCTGGAGAGATACATACCCTTCAGAGGGATGGTTCAGTCTTCCAGTGCACTGCATCTTGAAATGAAGAATGGCTTGATAAGGATTCCATTGGAGGTGATATTTGACCCTGCACATCTCCCTTTGTTGAGGAAGTGCTCTTAGTGGTTTAGTAACTGTGTTTGGGTGTGTTTTATGATATGAAGGATAAGAATGCACTAGTTGATTCTCAGATCCTTGTCTAACTCTCAGGAGTGTCGTGGCTAGGGTCTGCACTTCCTTGTTTGTCGAAGGAAGCGCCTCTTTCTCTAGGTGGTCCTCCCTAGGGTGCTCGGCCTGGGTTTCCTGCTTCGTAACCCTTCCATGTTTAGGGCTCAACTTTTGGGCCTCTCCTCTGGGAATACTTACTTTTCAGGTGATGTCTTTCAGTCATGGAACTTAGGTTTTTCTTCTGTGCATTGGCAACTCCCCCAAATGAAATTCCTCGCTGCAGATCTCTGCGATCTGCCTGGAGCATCTTACTTAATGACTACCTGTGACCTGCAGTGTTTTGGTTTTACCTGCTAACTGACTTGACCATTAGATCTCATGTAACCTAATACCCACCGTCTCCAGAATGATAGCTACCTGGTATTGGAAGGTACAGGAGAAAAGATGTGGGTGGGTGGTTGCCCTTCTGTTCTCTCTGACCAGTTTATACAGCTGTGCCCTAACTATTTAATAAACAGATCATACACAATTGTTCTCAATCCGTGTTTGGCGGCTATGCTGTGTTCTTTCTGTTTGTCATTTGATGGTATTTAGTCCCAACTGTGAACTTGCTTTTATTTCTTATCAAGCTTATAGAATAGAAGAAAAGAATCACATGATCTTTAGTTCATTGGTTTGAACCAAACCCACCTCAGTTCCTGAAATAGCATTCTTCATTTGTGCTAAGTGACATTGTGTATTTGGGTCCTTTGAATACTTGCTTTTTCTCCCCACTTCCCCTTTAAATAAAAGCTGTTTTATGTTATGTGGGAGGGATGTGAAATTTAATAAGTTATTTTTAAATGAAGGTACTTAGTCATACATGATTGAAATTAGCCTCATGTCGTTAGGGCGAAACTGTTCAATTTCCAAAAGTTTTGTTTTTCTCACATATGTAAAGATAGATATTAGACTCAGGCATTTGCTCACTCATTATGTGGATCCAGGGGTGGTGGCATTTTGCTGGCGCCATTCTTGAGGTTCCATGCTGAACAGCTCGAGCTGTGTTCTGTAGGTCTGACAAGTGAGTCACAGAATTTCTGCATCCCTGGGAGCTGTCAGCAGAAAGGCAGCTTCATTTATAGTCGGAAGGTGGGAGGGAGGGAGGGAGGGAGGGAGGGAGGGAGGGAGGGAGGGAGGGAGGGAGGGAGGGAAGGGGAGCTGGAGCTACTCTCCGTTAGTTAGCACAGTTTGCTTTTCTGAGAGGAGGGAAGACTGAGTGAAATGTTCTAAGAATTCATCTCTATCTTCCTTTGTCCTCACTTCCATTTGACACAGTGGAAGGTGCTAGTGTTTGTTCTATTTTAAATGATGGGATGGCTGGACGGGCTTCCATGAATAGAGAGCTTCCATTAATAGAAAAGGAGCTGCAACCGATAGCGTCCTGGGATTCTAATTCCTAATGGGATTGCGGCATTTGAAGTGGAAATGGTCCCTTTCTTTGGAGACCCTAGTGTTGGGAATTTTCTTACTTGTGTTTCTTGAAAAGTCTCAGAATGTTCCAGGGTTGATCAGAATCCCTCGATTTTCCTCCCTTTTTTGGAGATGGATGCCTTGTGGTCTATGTGGCACTGATGTTGGCATGGGGAGATGGTTCGGTTGGTGAGAATACTGGCTCTCCAAGCATGAGGGCTGAGTTTGAAGCCCTGGCACTGGAATAAAAAGCTAGGTAGGGCTGTGCATGTCTCTAATCCCAGTATTAAGGGGTTAGAGACAAGCAGATCTGGAGCCCTCTGGCCAGCCAGACTAGATAAAAAGCTGACTGCTTTGGGCTCAGGCAGTAAGGCAGAGCTATTGAAGAAGACACTTGGGGTCCTGTTCTAGGCTGCATATGTTCCTGCACTTATGTACCATTTACATATACCACACACATGCATATACATATGACATATACATGCACATATACACATTTTAATATGTACAATACATAAATACATACATACATCTATATACGTATATGTATGTAGCATCTATAACATATATATTACACACAGCACACACAAGCATACACATACACAAACATATAATGCATATTTAAACAAATAAAATACATAAAGAATAAACACACATACATACTTGCATGCATGCACACATTCATATGCATACACAAATCCACTTTATGTACACATAAGCCTACACATATCACACATATATACACATAATGTATATATACACATAGAGACATATTCCATCCCCATATTCATAGACATATTCATACTACACAAATCCATATACACATCTGTTTATATATATATCATTCTTACATGGACACAAACACACACACACACACATATATACATCCACATATACATTTACATCACACACACACACACACACACACACAAGCAAAAATAATGTAATTGTGGTTTGAATGTGTCCCCCAAACTGTTGGGAACTTAACCTTAGTGCAGTAGTTTTGGGGACAAGCTGCTTAAGGTGACATGGGGCTCTGCTCTCCTGAGTAGACCGGTTATGCAGTTATTGAGGGGCAGGTTAGATACAGTGAGAGTGGTCCCTGCTGCAAGTGCTTGCTTGGTCCTCCTCTCTTTATTTTCTCTAGCCATTCTTTCTCTCTTTCTATATCACTAGGTATGGGTCACCGGATCTTGGACTTCTCAGCCTGCAGAACTCTAAGAAATATACTTATAAGTGATCCAGTCTGTGCTCCATTCTAGCAACACAAAACAGGCCAAAGCACCCTGTCTTGTCATTAGATGGACATCTGCTCTGACTTGCCCTGCTGTCTCCTAGCATACTCTGTCTCCACCCCAACTCCATACACAGCTAGCAGATCTGAACCGGACAGTGTCCATAGCCCTTTTCTTCTTTTGGCTTCCTACAAAGATCAGCATTCAGGGTCCCATTTCTTGCTTCCTTTTCATTAATTTCTTTTCTAAAAGTTCTGAGCAGGTGTCCAGTGGGGGAAGCGGTAGCTGGAAAGTGGAGATGATTTGGTGGTTTGGAGAGCGACCAAGTATCTGGGGAGGTCAGCTTCTCTGATATCAACATAGTTTCCCAAAGGGCAACGCCCAGGTCAGCTGCTGCCACCAGGGCAGGGCCAGCCAGGCTGGGGCTCCAGGAAGCTTCCTGGCTGTGCACTGGGAAGTACCCTGGGGATATAATCACTTGATCTGCTGCAGTTGTTCTGTGAGCAGAGCGAGCCAAGGAAACTTATTCTGGTAGCAGGGAGGAGTCCGAACCTGGTGTGGGGCTGCGCTTGAGCTCCTGGGAGAACTTCAAGAATTCAGATGTGCTTTTTGTTTTGACAGAGGAGGCCTGGATTGGAGGCTTTGAGTAGTGGTAGGTGGGGCCAGAATTTAAAAAAATTATCTATCTATCCACCTTCCTACTTGCCTACCTACCTATATCATCTCTCCCTATCTCCCTCTCTCCCTCTCTCCCTCCCTCCCCCCATCTTCCTATCTAATCTATCTACATATTTATTTATGTAGGTGGGAAAGGGCCTTTGCGTTCCATATGTTGCTTATAGAGGTCGAAGGAAAACCAATAGGAGTTGTTTCTCTTCTTCCAGCATCTGGGTTTCAGGAATGGAATTCAGTTCAGCAGTCTGGCCAGGAAGCTCCCTTCCTTGCTGAGCTATCTGGTCCAAGGCCGGGTGCTTTGTTGTGTTAAGCTTCTGCCTGGGGGTACCCGTGATGAATTTTTTTTCCTACTCAACATGAGGAATTCCAGTATGAGTCTTTGGATGTGTGCTTCCCTGTGGAATGGTACAGTTACATTTGAGTAACTGAGGTTGGACTTGAAAATGGAGGTTGGGAACTAGGGAGAAGAGATGTTTTTGGAGAATGGAGGAGTCAAGTCTTTAGAGAATTATGATGTTGGGTAGCAGCAAGGGTAGATGGGGCCTTTCGGTAGCATGTGGGTATGGGCAGTGTCCCGAAGGAAAAAGGAGTTCTGAGTCACAGAGCAATTCAGAAGCAGTGGGATTCTGTGTCAGATGCCATGAGGCCTGACTTGAGGTAATTTCCTCCTGTCTCTTGGCCCTCGATCAGCCAGGCTGGCTCTGTGAGGGGAGGCAACACACACACACACACACACACACACACACTCTCAGATGCTATCTTTGCCAGCCCTGTGAGTAATTCTCTGATAAACCACGTGTTGGGATGGCTCCAGTTTTCCCTGGTCCCCGAGGCTATGGAGCAAAGCTGTGGTGGGTGTGGTGTGTGGGCCCAGAGTGAGCTCTTTGAAAGATTTTCAGAGTTACTTTGGGTAGAGCAGTGGATGACTGCTGGCTGGCACGTACTGGCAAATTATAATCTCTTAACATTTTGTTCTTAGACTGCTATCAGATAATGATGAAAGCGGGTTTTGTGTGTGTGTGTGTGTGTGTGTTGGCTGTATAGACATCCCTCCTTCCAGTGATGAGGATCTTAGAAAACGTAAAGGCTGTGGCAGGCTCTGATAGCCCAAGGATGGGTGGAGATGACTGGCTTGGTGCCAGTGAATCTCTGTAGATGATGATTGTACCGGGGTGCCACACCCTTTGTTCTGACCTCCTTTTGGAAGTAACTTCTGACCCTCATTTAAAGCTATCCATACTAAGTCGTCGGAAGAAGTATAATGTGAAAGAGCATTGGACATTATGTCTCATTCAAATGTGTCTCCCTGAGGGGAAAGGACTCTGTGTAAGGGGATCAATGACTGGCTTCCAGCAGCGACCCCTGGCTCCAGAGGCCAGCTGAAGTGGATAATGATAATTGGAGACTGTCATGAAGTCTCATTTCCTTGCTTGGCCTGGGCTTAAGCAGTTTGAATCTCAGTGATACCCAGTGAGGCGAGGCTCCTGTTTTGCAGGCGAGGATTTGGGGCAGTGAGTTTTCAAGCCCAACTTCCTGCAGATGGTTGATGAGGAGTCAGGATACACACAGAGTAGATCTAAGAAGTGCCTGCGGAGCCAAGATGGCCCCCCTGGAAGGACCTCACACCAGTTCTCCAGCAGAGTTAGAGATCTGGGTGGGCCTTTATTTTCCTGGTCCTCCAATCAAAATTTACTTCTTGATTGATTCAGACTTGTGTAAGTAGTGAAGAAAGGATGAGTGTTACAGCTTCCAGTTTCTACATTTAGTACGTAGCTGTTTGGGACAGTTGATGACGATTGTGTGAGCCCACAGACTGCCCAGTTTGAAGGCCCATGCTGGGCACAGGCAGCAGAGGATATGCCAGAATTAACGCAATGGAATAGTTAGCTCTGCTTACTATTTTGTGATTATTAAATGTGGTTTCTACTGTTAGGGCATATTTAAGGATAAAATAAAGGCTATCCATATACTTAAGATAGCCATTTAAAAAAATATTATCTGAATATAACCACTTAATCCAATTTATAGTAAAACCTTTTAAAATATAAGTACGAAGTCTTTGACTATTTTTTTTCAGATATCACCATGCAAGATTTTTTTTAAAATTATGTTTTTGTCTCTTTTTGGAGGTTTTGACACGCTTTTACAGAGTTGCATTTTACTTCAGTGTTAGAGGAAATGTGGAGGAGGTTGGGGAGGTGGCTCAGTACGGCTCTGTGAGAACAGGGGTCTGAGTTTGAGTTCCCAGCCCCCAAATGATAACCTGAGCATGACGTCAGAGTAGGCAGGTATGGATCCCAAGAGGTTCACTGGCAAGCTACTCACAAAACAGTGAGCTTTTGCTTCAGTGGGAGACCCCAACTTAAGACAGTGAGGTTGAGAGCCATAGTAGAAGATACCCTTCTCTGGCCTCCAATGGGTACACATGGGTGTATCCTCCCCCCCACCACCCGCCCCTGCCCCGCCCACCCAATCCTAACTGTGGGTAGCAGTGCAGTTGGAGTCAAGTTGGACAGTCGTTAAAAATAAGCAAATGCAGTTTAATTTTTTCAGCAGTATATGAATATTAAGAATGTTCTAGGTGTTCATTTTAGGCCTTTTCTTGCCAACTTGCCTTTCCAAAGTCTGATCAACGCATTCCGTGAACGAGAACATTTGTGTATCTTGCATTACGCTGGTCATATAAAATATTTTTATGCACTCCCAAGTAGGCAGACCCTTTCTTCGTGCACTAGAGATGGCAGCGAACAACACCACACAGAGCTATTCACATACTCAAGGCAGGGATTGAGCATATAGCTAAGTGGCAGACTGCTTGCCTAACATGAAGTCTAGGTTCAGTTCTCAGTACCACCACAACAAACAAAAACAAATGCAGGCTAACGATGGCTGTAAGTGTAAGCGAAGTAGGGAGTAAGAGGAAGTTAGGGAGTGCTGTGTTAGGCTGGCTGCAACTTATGTTGGAGTCCAGCATAGAATGTCATTAGGAGGCCTTTGTGGGAAGAGTGGACAGAAGAGCCTTTCCCTCCCTGGGCCAGAGTCTGAGAACCGGTCTTGATAAGTTAGGGATCCTATTTTGTGTATTTCCTCTTATCTGTTGAAGTAGGGGACATTGTGTGCCTTGCATCTCTCAGTATAAAATAGAAATCTTGAAAATAAATGGTCCAAATGAAGAGACCCTGGGACCCATATCCATTCCTAAAGTGCTCCCTCCATGGTGTTGTGTGACCTCAGTTCTGGGCACACTTGTTCTGGTGGGGCCACTCAGCAAGGGCAGATTTTTCTTTCAGCTTTGGCTTGTGCAGGCACTTGGCTTGTTACCTTGAGCTTCCTCTCTCTACTGGTTAATTTAAAAGCTCTCAGGAGTGTGCTCTGTGGCCACCCAAGCCCAGGAGCTGCCTGTTTCCTGACTTCATCCACTGGGGTGTGTGTGTGTGTCACCGTGAACTCTGCTCCAGCAATCTTGGGCCATGTGAATTCCTGACATTATGGGTTTCAGTGATAGGAAGCTAATTTGGCTGGCCCATGTGTGTCTTTGTGTTCTGGAGCACGTTGTAAATGCTCACACTTAGAAAGGAATGTAAAGTGAAGGGCCAGAAAGCAAGGTCACTGCTATTGGATCTGTCACGGAATAGCATTGCCTTGCTTATCATTATAAAAAGTCAGAGGGTGAAGGACTGGAAATATTTATTTCAAGCTATTGAAAGGAGGTGAGGTTTTCACAAGGGCTCTGTGATTCCTGATACCCAAGCGTGCTTTTGATAAAAGTGGGACCACTTTGAGAACCATATGTCGGTGAGACTACACATTCATTGTACTTTCGTACTTTAGATAATTTACTATTTGAAGTGATACGGCAGTCACCATTAGAATTATGGGCCACGAGTTCACAACCATTTCTAGTGATATTCCTCGGTTAACAATTCCCGAAACAGAATTTTATTCAGTTCTACAAGATGATTTTCTTTTAGTTGACGAGATAAATTATAACCTGAGCAGTGCAGCTGTGAAGTTTCTCCAGATTACTTTTTTTTTTTTTTTGAAGTATAGCACCCAAACAGAAAGATATATGTTAACTCAAAGATCAACTCCCAAGGGCTCAGGAAATGATAAAGTACTTGCCCTGAAATCAAGAGGGTTTGCGTTTGATCCCAGAACCCATCTTAAGAAATGACCCACAAGCTGCTAAATGTACAGGTCGAAGATTTCTTAGGAGGCTCACACAGTTCGATAGCCAGTTTATGGCTCAGAATTCAAATTCTCAGCCTCAGAGAGGCCTGGCTCCAGGCCGTGACTCTCCCATGCTCTACCCCAAGGGTACCAACTATTCTTCTTTGCTTGTTTTAGTAGTTTTATATTAGCCTATCCACATTACCTGTATTCTTCTTTTCTCATGGTTTGTGAGACGGAACCATACCCTAGAATAAAGTTACGGGCTGTTTTGTCCCATGGCTCCCTGGTGTTCATTCTGTGTAGCTATCCCATAATAACATAGAAAGGCTCCTGACTATGACTTTTGTCAAACAGATGAAAAAAAAAAAACAACAAACCATACAAAACTGTTCTTAGGCTGTACCTGGAACTGGGTTGACTGGGCTATGGCCTGTGGGCTTTAGTTTAAGTAGATGCTACCAAGTGGGATCCGAGTGAATGGAGCAGATGTTTCTACCAGCGATGTGAGAGGACTTAGGATTTTCCTCTTGGTGCTTGTCTGGGTTGGAGCTGGATCTTAAGTCTGTTTTGTGTCGAGCTTGTTCTGTGAAAAGGAAGAGTTGTCGATGCTGGAAAGCTGAGATCAACCGTTGTCTGTCTTCACCGCTCACCTCATGTTTCTTTTCTATATGAATGTGTGCCATGTACATTACCAGCTTGATGTATGGAATATGTTCCATCTGCATATAGACAGCAAATGTGTGCGTGTCTTTTTTCTTCTACTACTTAAGCCATGCTGACAAGCCATCCTAGAGGCCTAACCAGGCTCCTACAATGTGGCTCTCACTGATACCCTGTGTTGGCAATGATGGAAAATACTTACTTCAGTACTTGAGGGAGGCCCCTCTGTTCTGCTACACATTATTAAGTCTCTTCAACACTGAGGTGGTATCTGTTTCCTTTTGACTTTCTTATAAACATCATGCTCTTTTGCAGGCCAGTAAAAATGTCCTACACGCCTGTAATAGAGTAGAGGCTGTTCAGGTCATAGTTCATGATAGGGTTTGTTTGTTTGTTTGTTTGTTTGTTTCTTTTGGAACTGAGTATTACTAAGTAGTCCTGGCTAGAGCTCACTTAGCCCTAGTGGCCTTGAACTCACAGAGATCTGCCTGCCTCTGCCTCCTCAGTGTTGGGGTTAAAGGTATCAGATCCCACACCTAGTTTGTAGCCCATTTTTAAAACTGTAATCTGCAGGGCCAGAATTCTTAAAAAAACAACAAAAAAAAAACAAAAAAAAAAAAAAACAAAAAAACAACCCTCAATACAAAGCTGTTTGTTTGATTTTTCTTCTTTCAGGTATGTGTGTGTGTGTGTGTGTGTGTGTGTGTGTATGTGTGTCCAGTTTTCCTGTCATATGCATGCTTTGATTTTTTGCTTAAAAACCTTAGAGTAGGTTTAAACATTATTTAAAGATAATTGAACAATTCATCAGACTATCATTGGTAAAACAAGAAAAAGAGCAAGGGATTTCTTTTTATAGAAAACTCACTGTAATATTCAAGTCAGTGGCTATGGAAAGATTCTTGTGCTGTGAGATCTAAGATTTCAGAACATATAGGAGACTTTCAACATTGATAGAATTTTATAATGAAAATGAATTTTAATCATAATTAATAATTTAAGGTTCATGGATATTATTTAATCAATATGTTCTCTTTCTTCACAGGCAAGAAGAGACTGACAGGAGACTGAAAAATGTAAGCTGTATTTAATGGAGTGTTATAAATAGCTTTTCCTTTATATTCTGTAAAGTCATAATAGCTCTAAGAATACACGCCGTGCCACTGTTTCTAATTAAATTTTATCCAGAAACCAAACAGTTGAAGTCCAAGAGCACGCATTAATGCATTGTTAGACTTCATATAGACTGGATTTTGGCATAAAGTGGAAGATTAAGTTTCAAGGGTCATTGTTCTATTTCTCATCTGGCAACACCACACTCAATTTATAAGTTTTAGGGGAGCAAGCAAGAGATTATCAAATTAGACATTAAAAGAAGACACTGACTGCTTAAAAACTCTGGGTAATTATTCAGTATAGACTGGCATTATGCCCTTAATATTCTATAATTATAAAAGAATACCTAAAAGTAACAGCTCTATTTAAAAATATGGTCATCAAGCAATGAAAATTATTGACTTTAGGTGTTTATTATATAGTTCTATTGGAAAAATGTTGACATAAAAAGTTTCACTTGTGGGCCAGGGAGATGGGCCTCAGTGGGTAGAAGAGCTTCTTATACAAGCCTGGTGGCCTTTGGATCCCTGGAACCAGTGTAGGAAGCTGGATACAGTGGCGTGTGTGTATTCACAGTGCTCTTAGTGTGAGATGAGGGGTCAGAGACAGAGAGGCCCAGAAACTCATGGCCAGCCATGCTTAATGGGGCAGCGAGCTACCAGAGAGAGACCCTGCCTTAAAACAAGCTAGGAAATGGGAATCGGCTTCCAGACGTTGTCCACATCTGTGGTCCTGTGTGCATTCTTTCTGCCTCCCTCCCTCACAGTCGCCCCCCTCACACCAGCCCCGAGTTTTACTTGTAGTTTATACTCATCCGTTTTTTGAGATAGCTTCTCATGTAGCCCAGTCTGATCTCATAGTTTTCATGTACACACATGACCTTTGAACTTCTGGTCGTCTTGACTTCTGAGTGGTGGGAGTCCAGGTATGCACCACTAGACCCAGTTTCATGCAATGCTGGGCACTAAACCCAGGGCTCCATGCACGCTAAGAAATCATTCTACTGAGCACTACCACCAAGCGTTGTGTGTTCTTCTTATTAACCCTTTCTCTTCAAGGGTAGAGTGTATGATTGCCTATTGAGTTCTGGGCCTTTTGATCTGAGATCCCACTTTGAAACAATGAACTATATCACGAATAATTATATTTTAAGTGACCGCATTCCATACCATACATCTAAGAGTCTGCTTCTTATCTGTGATGTATTATGAATTGCAATTTATCCACTTGCATTTGAACTGGTACTTGCATACCAACTCACTGGTCTTGTTCTTTCCATTTAGGTTTTGATAACTTTGTACTGGCTGGGAAGAAAAGCACAAAGTAACCCCTACTATAATGGTCCCTATCTCAATTTGAAAGCTTTTGAGACTCTTTTAGGGCAAGCTTTGACTAAGGTAAGGATACAACCAACATGGATATGTAATAACTACTTTATGACACTCTTCTGCTTTTCCTCTGTGGCAAACATGCCGAGTTTGTCCTCTCTAGACAGGGCTGTGTAGGCAAGTTAGGGACTTGTTTTCTGGCTTTATATGTTTCTTCCAATAGAGTGGGCTATCTATTCCAGACCAGTTCCAATATATAGAATTTTATGTCCTTAATTTTAGGCAATTTGATGGCACACACATTCTTTTTTATACACTATATAACTTAACTGTTTTTATACTCATTATGAACTCAACCTGCAGTAAAAAGGCATTTTTAGGTCTATTAACATTTATAGGCGTTACTCAATTTCTTTATATTAATTTGTTCTTGAGGTAGGTAATTATCTCTAGTGACTACATTCCAATATCACCATGGTGCTAGCGTTCCTTGAAGAGTAATAAACGTTAAGTGAAACTGGACAAAGTTTCACTTGTTTCAAGTGTTTGTTTCAAGGCAGAGAGTTTCAAAATAATCTAAGTTATCTAAAACTTGCTATATTGCCAAAGATGACCTTGAAATTCTGATCTTCCTGCCTCTACCTCCTAACTGCCGGGACTGCAAGCATGAGTTATGACTGACTCCTGAGGAGGGTATATATTTGTGTGTGTGTATGTGTGTGTGTATAGGGATGCACGTGAGAGTGTGAGAGTGCTGGTGACCTTGGTGGCCTGAAGAGAGCATCAGGTGCCCAGTGCTAGAGTTACTGGCGTTGTTTATTACCTGTGTTGCTGCTCCTTCATCTTGCAACAGGCATTGGAAGCTTGTAGACTATTTGAGAAGGACCAAGTGCTGAGAGCAAAATATACTGATTTTTCTGTAAAAAATCTGTATTTATAGAGCCCTAGTGGAAAAACTAATTTCTCTGTGGAACTATTCATCCAGAGTATTTTATAAGAATTGAGAGAAAATAAATGCTCAAAATGATAAAATACCATTTATGAAGTAGTGCTTGCTTTGTGAGAGTTCTCTGGTGACATTAAACAAGAAAGATATTTAGCATTTGTTTCTGACACATTGTGAGGATGAAATTCATGCAACTAGCTATGTTTCTATTCTAACTATGATTAGAATAGAGGAATATTTCATCATGATGAGAATAATTGCCTTCTGCTCTATCTATCTATCCATGTTTTTCAAAATACTTTTCCTGCATTTAGCTACCCTGGTGCATTACAAAAAAATAGGGTTATAAAGTTTCGTTGTTATTTTTTGTTTTTGTTTTTCTATTGTAAGAAATTGGTAGCCCTTTAGGTCTGGGCAGAAACTCAGTTGGTTCAATGCTTGCCATGCAAGGGTGGGAATGAGTCTGATCCCTCAAATTCATGCAATAATGTGGAGTGTGGTGATATGCATATGTTAGCCCAGCACTGGGGAGGCTAAGACAGTAGGATTCCTGGGCCCTGGCCAGCCAGTATAACCTGCTAGGCTAACTCCTGACGAACAAGATATCCTGTTTTGGTCTCAAGAACCATAAAACAATCAAACAAACGCCAGGTGGACATCTCTTAAAAAACAATACTGGAGATTGGCCTCTGGCCTCTGCACACATATCCCTGCATGTGCTTGAACACTCGCACACATATGTGCACCCACACCTGTGTGCTGCATGTGTACAGGAACACAGAAGAGTAGTTCTGGACTCAACACTTTTTGCATGAGGTAACTGAGTTAGTAGTTGAGATATTGCCATTTACACAGATTGTGCTAGAAGTTGGAGAATGACTCATTTACCAGAGAGCATAATTGTCTGAGACTGGAGAGCACATCGGTCCTTGCTGTGGGGGAGAGTAAAGCTCTGGTGGGGTAATTGCAAGTTGTTTTGGGTACAAGGGAAACCTGGCTTCCCAGTCATTTGAACTAAGGACGTATGCAGTTAGAAGGTTCAAGGGACATGGAATTGTGGACTAGTGTTCTTTACAGCCTTCCTCACTTTTTATGGCACTGACTCAGGATGAGTGATTTCAGCGCAGTCTGTGCCTCTTTAAAGGATGTTTGCGCTCACCGATGTCAGAGTCAGTGTGGTCAGAAGACTTTTTTTTTTTTTTTTTTGTAGATAAGACTGTGGTTGTAGTTCTATTATCCCATTACCTGGTGAGAATAGACAGGAGAGGCATGCCAATCTATCATTTGTTTGGTATCAGTTCTTTTAAAATGTAAGGCATGATGTGGTCGACTGTACTTTCCCAGTTCCCTGACAGTGATAATGCCAACCGGAAATCGCAATGAAACCACACTCACTAAGAGCTGTTGTATTTGAGTCAGATTGTAATTTGCAGATGACTCATTTGTGGGGGACCTATCAGGGTGAAGTCCTTAGGCTGCTGGGACAGACTGGGCGATTTACAACGGTCACATAGTTACTAATCAGTCACTTTAACATTTATAAGATCAGAAGTCATTTGTGATTTACACTGATGTTTCCAAAAGTATGGAGTTATGTGTGTTTGAAAAGCCTGATGCATCTAAAGACTGACTTTAAAATGTCAGTCTCATAGCCTGAGACAGAGCCTGCTGGCTAAGCTTGGTAACAGCAGGAGGAAGGTAGTCCCTGGCCATGTTCACACCAGGACGTTAAGATTAACAATGGTGGAGTGAAATCTCTTTACTGGCCATTCTTGGCACTTCAAACACTCGTCAGACAATTGACTCAGGAACTGAAGGATCTGATTTAAGCAGAAGTCTGCTTGAAACAGCTGCTAGTTATTTGTTCCAAGCACTTGCCAACTTTCTTTCACATGTTGAAAGTATTATGATAAATGTTAAGGCAATAATAACACTTACAAACATCACATCATTATTGTCTGACATCGTGTTTCCATTTTGGCTGTTTCTAATACTGTCTGCTCATCTACCTGCTTTTACTTAACCATTTGAAGATGAATTCAGGTAACACACCTCAATCTTATGTTCTCAGTGTCTATTTCTTAAAAAGTAAAAATGTTTCTCTGTCTAGCTTTAATTTGTACTCTAAAAAGCTCATCAATATCCATTGTCATTTAATATTGAATCTTTTTCCTAATGGTCTCTCAACTATTTTTTAAAAGTTAAAACATGATTTAATCAATGATTCTGTAGCTGTGATTAGTTAAATCACTTTGTGCTTCTGGAAGGTTGTGTGAGAATGAAAGACACACTCACGAGCGTGCGTGCGCGCGCGCGCGCACACACACACACACACACACACACACACACACACACACACACACACCAGTTAATTTTAATATGCCTTTAGGAGGCCTGATTGCCAGCATCTTATATCTAGGTTTTATAATGAGTAAAAATAAATAAATTCTGTAATGTACATACTCACTGATCTTTATAATAACAAAATTCTTTTTTTTTCTTTTTTTGACGGTTGATGGGGTTATAAAATGTCATTCTTAACTTATGTTTAACACAAAGCACCCCAGATATTTCCTGGAGAGAATAAGACATCCTAAAGATTTGTCTACCTTTGAGGTGTCAACATTAAAATATTTTTCTTTGATTTCTTTCATCCCCCCTCCCATTCTCTGTCTATCTCCTCTCTCTCTACACCCCCCCCCCACACACACCACTGACCAGCATTTCAAGGCTACTGTAATTTTGTTTTATTAGTATTTTCATCTTATGTTTTGGTTATACAACTTTGTTAATAATTTTAGGTATTTTCTTATTATATGAAATTTCGAATACCCCCTTATTATACAGTTTGTGGAGAAAAAAAAGATATACTTTTCATGGGTTTTGTTTTCTTCTTCTTTTGGTGAACAGGAAAACCCTGTCAACTTACCCTTCTTATTAATCAGAGCTTTTGCATCCCTGCAACTTCATGTCCATTTTCTGATCTTTGTACCATGTTTCCTTCAGGCACTTGAAGATTCCAGCTGCCTGAAAAGAAGTGGCCGGGACAGTGGCTACGGGGACATCTGGTGTCCTGACAGAGGAGAATTTCCTGCCCCTCCAGGTAGCCACAGAAGGGAAGATTCCTTTGAGAGCTTGGACTCGCTGGGGTCCAGATCTCTGACCAGCTGTTCCTCAGACTTCACTCTGAGAGTTGGGAAGGAAGGTGAGTGGGTGTTGTGTCTTGGGCTGTGTGTTTCTTTTATTTCTTCGTATGTGAAGAGAAGATAGTAAAGGAGAGAAAGTAGAAAATGAAAATTATCCAAAGAGTTTTCACCAGGATGAGGCTTTTCATAAGGCCGTGTTCTTATGTATTTTTGTGGTGGTTGTTTCTTCTGTATTTGGACTTCTGAGGAGATGGTTCCTGGCTCATTGGGACTGGATTTCATTAGCAAGACACTCTTGAGATAGAGATTTAGCAATAGATACCTAGTAAGACCCGTTAACTCAAATATCTAAACACAAAGTGCATTATAAGAGTCTGTAAAATGTCTGTTTTACTTCCTGAGTAGTTTCCTTTCTTGTCTTAATTTTACCGGAAGTACTTAAGAAATACTTAAGTAGGATGCATCTTCCAACTGTGCTCTATGCTAATCCACAGCAGAGGGTGAGGCAATCAGTTACTCTAAGTCTTGTTGTGGGAAGGAAATGTCACTCAAGCTTGAAAGCTTGGGGTCAAACACTTCCCTGAAATGTATCTTCAAGGCTTGGAAGATTGCTCAGTGGTTAGAGCTGGTCACTGCTACTAAGCCTGAGCGCCATCTCTGGGACCCACATAGTGGAAAGAGGGGGAAAAAAATCAATTTCTGCAAATTCTCCTCTTCCGTCTACATGTGCACTGAGGCAAGAACAAGCACACGCATATTCACACAGAATCAGTAATGATTAGTAAATTTTAAAAAGAAGAAATGCATGCCTCCCCCTTTCACACTGTAAAGAAATCCATGTCCTATTCCTATGGCTATTATACCTAATATATTAATAGTTTCAAACTAAACATCCAGGTAGTCTTAGTTCATTCCGTCTAAGTAGAAACCAAAGATAACAGTCCATCAAACTCTGAGGCTATCGGTCAGCGATAGAGCCCATGGCCAACTCCAGCACTTCCAAGACCAAGCCTTTTCCTTTTAAAGATGCCCTGAGCTTCAAGCAACATCGTTATCAGAACGGAAATGGGGGTTCTGATTGTGAAGTTGTACTCTATCTTTGAAGATTTTCAGTTTACTTATTATGGACAAATATTTGACCCAAGACCTTTATTATGCAAAAATCTCAGACATCACAAATAATATGTTTGTTTTCTTAAAGTTAGTGAAGCATACCCAAACTAAATTCCTTTAGAGTCGTGATAGTAGAAAAATGTGAATGGCTTAGTGTTAACCTTTGTAACTGTCACTGTCTTTACTGAGGTGTGACTCTTTTAGAGTCCAGATGAAGATGCTCACACCTACAAGGAAGCCAATCTAAGTTTATAGTTCATCGGAGTAATCACAGTTATAAACGAAGCCTGAAAAATCTTCAACCTACTGTGTTCTGTTGTCCTGACCGGGGAGACTATGGAATGCTTTGTTTGAATTTATATCTACTTGTCAAAGTATAGCAGAGAGAAAGAAAGGTTGTGGGTTTGTGGCAAGTGTAGATTTATCATCAAAACGTACAGACCGACTGGTGTAAGGTCAACTCCTCCTTTATATGTGACCTATTCCTGGTGTGTGTGATGCAAAGCGGAGGGCCCCACAGTCTCAGTGCAAGGGAACCTTGTTTAAGGGCTAGACAGGTAGACAATTCTAAGTAGGGTAGTGGGAGGGAGCTGGGTTCCAGGAGCATGAAGCTTTTCTGTGATTACTGTATTAAAATTCTGCTACCCACACAATTATAGTGGGTGGTAACCACACTTAGGATAATATTTTTAGGATTAGAAAACTGTGCATTTAATGAGTTTTATATGAAAACACATCAGGAGTGGTATTTGTATATAGGCTTAAAAATAATATTTTTAAGTTTAAAACTTCAAAAAACAAATGGAATGTGATTTACAAATTTTACTAGTAGGTTTTAGTAAGGAAAGCAACTTTTTTCTTGTTCTTTTAAAAGAAAGTGTTTAACAAACACACACACACACACACACACACACACACACACACAAAACAGGGAAAGTAGCTTAATGACTCTGGTTGTCCTGGCTGTGGCTGTCTTTCCACCCAGACTCCCCTTTCACCGGTTCTTGTGACATAGCTGTGTCAGACCACTTCCTCTGAACCATATTGGCATTGTTTGCTGTTCATTCCTGCCTGGCAGGTGACAAAGGCAAACTGTGTTAGGTCACGTTAACCTGGCTGGTGTGCTGACAGCCAGTAGCTATGAGGGGAGCCGCCTTCTGCAGCAGGGAGGAAGTCTGCAACCCTTACCAACTACTGGCGTTTTACAAGTGCACTGGAGGCAGGGAACAAGGGACAGGAAGGAGTTTACTGCAGGCGACTTGTGTGGTTACTCTCTCTATTCTTATTGGGTTTTTAAGAGCTGTTTCTTTCCCTCCTTCTTCTAATTAGAGAATATATTATTATCTGTTTCTGTCTATCCTTGGGATCTATCACAAATACTTTCTCATTCTTTTTCTCCTTTCCCTTTTCCTCCTTCTCCTCTCCCTTCTTTCCTTCTCCCCCTCCTCTTAATCCCCCCCACCCCCGTTAAACCTGCTTTTAAGTAGAGTTTTAACCACAATTCCTGGTTTCCATTACAGCTTCTGTGCTTATCAAGTAAGCTTTAGTTTGGTGCTCTCGTGTATGCATAAGATATAATTCATTAGGACTTCAGATGTCATCTAGCCTGGCTTCTCTGATGTAGGATCCATGTCCCTAAGAGTGGCCTTACAGGGGTCTGTCTATCACCATTGAATCTTGCTCCATCTTCCTTTGGTTTCTATGCTTGACTGTTACTTCCTGGAAATCTGATGGCTTCCTGCCTTTTGTTATATTACTGAGTTCCTGTAGACTTGCGCTGTCTCATTGGATTTTATCAGGTGATATACCTCAGCAGATTTATGAAGCACTGTGGTGTCAAAGAAGGTTGGAAAGAGAAGGGACTGTCCAGGGCTTGGGGGATTTATCTGCTTATCATGACTGCAGAAGAATGCACTACGTGTGTGCCTCCAGTGGGAAGGCAAGTCCCTCCTCGTGGGTCTTATCACAACTTCTTGACAAAGTTCTAAAAATATTCAGGCCTTTCAGCAGCAGCCCTGGGTTTCCAGGGGAGAGGAGAATATGCTGAGGGAAGGGGCTTCAGCAGGAGAGCCCTGGAGAGTAAAGCAAGTTTTTGTGCCGTTATAGGTTGCGAAAGTGACATCGATTGGGAATTTACATTCAAAATGCAGGATTACAACAAAGATGATATGTCCTACCGAAGGATTTCAGCCATTGAGCCAAAGTCAGCTCTCCCGTTCAATCGTTTCTTGCCGAACAAAAGCAAGCAGCCGTCCTATGTGCCAGCACCTTTGAGGAAGAAGAGGCCAGACAAACACGAGGATAACAGGAGGAGCTGGGCAAGCCCGGTCTACACAGAAACAGACGGAACATTTTCAAGGTAGTATCATGTGATGTGGTTACGGAGTGCTTTCTGGATTTGTGGAACTGTTTAATGAGGTTTAACAAGGTTAACGAAATGGCTATTTAAAGTATAGTTAGCACATACCACTAATGGGAATTTCTTTTTTTACCTCTGTTTTCAGTCCTATGTTGAAGACAGTTATTGTGTTTCAGAACGCCAGCATCCAATGACCGGGGCTTCTTTTAGATGCATGCCCTCAGTTTATTGGTGTGTTTCAGCTCCCTGGATCACCGATGTGAGCTCTGCTGTGTTCTTTCCATTGTTTTTCTTTCATGTTGATAGCAGTGGACATGAAAAGAAACCCTTACTGTCCCACCGACTTAGCAGAGTAAAGGACGGTTTTTCAAATCCGTCTTTCCGCACGGAGCCTCGTGGTTCTGAAAGCCGGGTTGCCTGATGTGTTTTTGGATTGACTTAGCCAACCAGAGATTCCAAGTGGAAAAGAGACCTGAGGGTTTCCTCTCATAACCCATCTGTCAACTCTTGTCTTTGAGTATTTTCACTTGATACGCTAGCCTCTGGGCTACATACACTAACAAGGTCAGACATCTATTTATCCTGGGTCTTGGGTATCTATCTTGCTGCTGATTGCATTAAACAAAAGCAACAGGTAATGTGCTTAGAATTCGTCTTTCTCTTAACATAGCCCTGGGTATCCAGCTTTTCTCTAGCTAAAGTGAGGTGATGCTGTAATGTCTGACTTTGGCCCTAGGAGCTGTGGTGTTGAGATGCGGAGTTAACGTATTTCCTTCACAGGGGTGTAAGCATTGAGAGGGTAGAGTGCATGCCTTTCGGGTTCTTCGCCACAAACTGCTCACACAGTATTTTAACCTGGTTGGATATTTTGAACAGTACCCAGAGGAGAACCTGGGGTCCCAAGATGGAGACCTGGCACACAGTCCAAGAAACTTCCACCTCTTCTTGGTGTGTAGAAGAGGAAGAGGAAAAGCTCACGCGCATGCCCAACATTGTGAAGGATGATCTGTATGTGCGGAAGCTTAGCCCCGTCATGCCAAGTCCAGGGAGCTCTTTTGATCAGTTCCTTCCCAAATGTTGGACTCCAGAAGATATGAACTGGAAAAAAATTAAAAGAGAGACTTATAAGCCATGGTATAAGGAATTTCAGGGATTCAGGTTTGTCTCTGCATGCTCCTGGTGTTCTCTGTCCCAGTCTGGTGGAGTCTGTGTCTTGGTTTTTTTTCAGTTAGGGAGCCAGAAAGCTTGATTTGCCCTCTAACATCTGTAGAACTCTGATAATTAAAGAAAAATGTTTAAGTGTTATCCTTAGACTATACAGGGGGGCCTATGCCTAGAATCTTAGCACTCTGGAGGCTGAGGCAGGAGGATTAAAAGTTTGAAAAAAAGTCTTAAGCTTCAAAATGAGGCTCTGTCTCTAAAAACAAAACAAAAGAAAACAAAAGAAAAAGAAACTTTCTGACCTACTTGTAAGCTCCCTTCCACCCCCTGAGGGTACTTTTTTTTTTCTTTTAATAAACTGCCTGTGGCCTATATTTCTATTATTAAAACACAACAACAACAACAGCAGCACAATAAAATATTCCAGATTCTAGACTTTAAAAGGCCCCCCTCTTATTTCTATCTCAGCATTTGATTTCCAAGCTTACATTCCTCTTCATTTCTTTCTTTGCTTCCTCCACCCCCCACCCCTTTCTCCTTGTCACTTCTCGGCAGAAGGAATTCTGACTCTGAGAATGAGGATTCGGGCTCTTTCCAAAGCTCCACCATTTTCAGTAGACTAGAAAAGGCAGACCATAGGTTAGACAGCAGCTACCAAAGACCTTCACTCTTGCTGGAGCTAGCTACCAAACACGCTATGAGGTCACGTGACACCCATGCAGCCAGGAGGACCAGCAGTGCTTTGCAGGAATCCAGGTGCACCTGTCTGCATGAGCTACCTGCTTGTGGCTGACCAGACACCTTCTCTGACTGCTTCTGCTGCTACTTTAACCTAGACCCGGAGTACCGAGTCATGGGAACGTAATGACCCAGGGTAAAGGCACAGTGTGTAACAAGCATCCTGCCTTCCGCATGAGGGTGTTGCCGCAAAGTCGGTAGAAATCAACGTGCTATTAATACAACAGTGTGTACTCTTGGCATACAGTATATGACGGCCAACTCTTGATCACACATTCTCTAGGGAGGGGACGAGCCACTGTGGATAATGGAATTAGAAAGTTGGTACAAGGAGCGGTGCCCAGGCCTAGGCTGGGAGGTACACTTGATCTTAGTTGTAGGTCAATGACTTGACCTTGATAGTATTCACTCTTCCTGGGAGTATAGCCTCGTGTTTCTTTAGATGATACTCCAGGAAAGTCAGAGACTAGTTTTGAATATTTGTCTTGTTTGTAATACTCCCTTCCATCGCTCCTAAAATAAGCCCCGCCCTCCATAAACCCCGATGACTACTGGTTGGTCTGCTGTCTTTCTCCTCATACTTACTACGATTCTCCCTCCCTTTTCTCTTTTCTGTGCATCAGTCAGTTTTTATTGCTTCAGGCCCTCCAAACCTACTCTGATGACATCTTGTCCTCGGAAACAAGTGTCAAACTCGATCCTACCTCTGGCCCCAGGCTCATAACTCGCAGGAAGAATCGCTCTCCCGCACCAGGCTATCGAGCCCATGACCTTGAGCTGCCAGCCCTAGATCCCGACTTAGAAAATGATGATTTCTTTGTCAGAAAAACAGGGGCTTTCCATGCAAATCCGTGTGTCCTTCGAGCCTTTGAAGACTTTAGAAGTTTCTCGGAGCCAGACGATGCCGTGGAACGAGATATAATTTTGCAGTGTCGGGAAGGTGAACTCGTACTTCCAGATTTAGAAAAGGATGATATGATTGTCCGCAGGATTCCAGCTCAGAAGAAAGAAGTGCCCCTTTCTGGGGCCCCGGATAGGTACCAGCCAGTCCCTTTCCCTGAACCCTGGACCCTACCTCCAGAAATCCAAGCGAAGTTTCTCTCTGTGCTCGAAAGGACACGCCCACCCAAAGAACAAAGCAGCGGCTGTAGAGTGTTAGTCCCTTCCTATCGACAGAAGAAAGACGACATGTTGGCTCGCAAGATCCAGTCTTGGAAGCTGGGGACTGCTGTACCTCCCATCAGTTTCAAGCCTGGCCCCTGCAGCGAGGCCGACCTGCAGAAGTGGGAGGCCATCTGGGAGGCCAGCAGGCTTAGGCACAGGAAGCGGCTGATGGTTGAGAGGTCAGAGTGTGTTTCTGCAAGGAGTTGGCTTGTGATGGATGCTCTTGTGTAACTTTCCTTATTGGGGAAAAAAAAAAAGCCGCATCCATTTTTCAGCTCTGCATGCTGTGTGCCGTTTTGAAGCATCCTGTTTTAAAAAAAAATTATTTGGCTTTGAGAAACTTTTAGTCAGTTCATGGAAGACGTGTGATTCCATACAATTCCACATTTACTCAGCTTAGGATGACTGGAGAAGGTATATGCAAAGCTTGCCCCTGGCTTGAAAGAGTCCATTAGAACATTCTGATGTGACATTGGACAAAAATATATTCTAATTGTGTCTGCGGGTTTTTATCATCATGTTTACCACTTTTGTGGCAGTCTTGCTGTGGTTTGATTTTATGTGTTTATCATATTTTGCAGTCTCTTTTTTTTTAATTGAGCTAAATATTTTCTGAAAACTATGTGATTGCAGATTTCATTTAAGTCGATTTTTGTGGTCATTCTAGGTTTTGTGAACTGTCAGTTTGTAGCATTTTTATTTATAAAGTTCAGTGCAAATTCCATTGAAATGCATGAGTCTGTCAAATTATTTGTTTGTAGTTGTGGCCATTTCTGTAAAACGAGCCACGTGGCTTCCTGATAGCTCTTCGGCTCGCTACAGGTGGGGAACGGGCAAATTTGACCAGGCTCAATACAGCGAATGGCCCTAAATCTAACTTAGCTCCTGGCAAGTGGAGGCCTTTTCTTATGAACTTGTTGGCTCAGAGTAAATTTAGAAAATGTTGATATATCGCTTCTCGGCCTTTTGGCTAAGATCAAGTGTAGAAAATGTTGATATTATTTGACCTTAGTTCGTTGACATAGGAGACGGACTAAAAGTTGATATACTTAAAAGTTGATATTTAAGAAGCAGCTAAGGGCAGCTGGTTCAGATTTGCCCATTTGCAGTTAAACTCAAGTTAAAGACGTCGAGTACTTAGAAGCGAACACCGCTGGAGAGAATGACCCTTTTTAATGTTTGGTTTTTTGGTTTCTTAGACTCTTTCAAAAGATCTATGGTGAGAATGGGTAAGTGTATGGTTCCCATTAAAAATAATCCCTCCTATCTGTTTGTCTCCTCTGTAACTCACCGCACCTCTGTCCTGGCATGTCACTAAATGAGTGCTGTGTGCAGTGCATGGGACGTCTACTTACTTTTTATTAACATTGCAACCCTATAGCAATATTTTTGTATCTAAATGCCCAATGCATGAACAGTTGTATAAAGCAGTATCATTTATTTATTTATTTATTTATTTATTTATTTATTTATTTTTGGCTGTATTAAAATTTAACTCCACCACTTTTTCTTTTTCATTTTCTTTTTTAATGTAATGACTGAAAGTCACAAAGCATCATGCTAAGACTACGCTCGTTTTGCTATATGATTCCTACAATACACTAAGCTTCTGGTTTCTTTTTGTTGAAGGTCTCCCCCATAAATTACGTCTTTGAGAGCCTGTGATAGGAAAAGATATGACTGCTTGCTTAATGTTAGAACTCAGGTAGCTGGCAGAATTCACACACTTAGCTCCTGAGGAATTTTATTAGTGGGCACAGTTAATAGTTTTAGGAGATATTTCCAAGATTCTTGATTACGGTAGAAATTTTACTGTAATGTAGCTGCCTATAAAGAACAAACTAGACTTTCAAAACTATAAAAAGTAATCTTGGTCATTTCCAATATTGTTACAAGAAATATATTTAAATTATTTCGCAGGTTTGGTCTACCGGTATTTAAAATTCAGTGGATAAACATGTCAATGTAATATAAATCTGATTGTCTCACGTGTTTTCCCAGTTCTAGACTATTTTAAGTTGTTATTCATTCTCAATGCAGTTTTACCTGGCTTTCTGTAACTGAAATCAATTGGTAATAGTTTTTGAGGAGGAGAGGTGAAGGACACTCAATATTTTAATCAGACTCAGGAGTTGTCCCCTTACCATAGTTTGTCTAATCTCTCTGAACCTCTAAGTTTAACGGTATTTAATAGTGTTAATAGTTTGGAAACTTTAGAAGCTACCAAGATTGTCAACAGAATTCACCGTAAGAACTCTAGATGTTGAAGACACGACTGAGGGATAGGCAGCTATTGCCGTTACCCTTCCCAGTGTGGCGTTTGAGGGGGAAGAAATTAGTTTTTGGCATAACCCTTCGATATCTGTTCATCAGTTCATTGCAGGAAAGCTGTTTTAACTTGATTTAAAATCCCCTTGAAGCTTCAAGCATCCTGACTAACTTTCATGAGGAATGTTCATTTGGCTTTGTAGCATAAACATATCTCTAAAATAGGTTACCAAAAGGGGGTCTAAAAATACCCAGAGAGTAAATACTTGGAGGTGTGTAGTAAGCATGTAACTACCTCTGACTTGGCCCTACCTGTTTTTTCTTAGAGTATCAGTTGTGATGTGACTTGAATTTCCCAGGGCAAGAGTGGGTTTCATGGTAGAATTCATGCCTAGCTTGCCCGAGGCTATAGGTTCGGTTCCCAGTACTATGCACCCACCCTTACCACAGACACCCATAAAGAAAATGTAAACATCCAACCTCAAAATGCTGAAGGATCTTTTTCTTAACTGTACCAGTCGGCAGCACATGCTTCCAGTCAGCACTTGCAAGTATTGGACTTGGTTGTATTGGTTATCAGCATTTGATTGAAAAGGCTATTTAAAAAAAAAAAATCCTCCTGTAGTGTTGGGCTAAGGTAACTATACAAATACAGCAAGATAATCAGTTAATTGAGACCAATGAATATTACATGACTTGTCTGATAATGGGGCCTCATGTGTCTTAGAAAATGCAGCTCTGTTTAGAAGCAGTTGTAAGGTTATTTAATTTCCCCCTTTTTCTCCTATTTTTTTTTTTTTGTCCAAGTTACCAGTGATTTCCTTACATTGATTTCTTGCAATGAGAGTAAAATATAAATTAAAAATGAGTTACCTATAGTGACTCCATTTTACATTTATGTTGAGTGAACTTTCTCTAAACATAATATAGTGGAAAAGTTTGTTACTTTGTAATTAGAAACTAACTGCCCATTCATTATATGAATGCTTTATTTGTGCTGCAGAGCAATTTGAAGAGGAATGTGTAGGGCTTTTTTTGTTTTGGGGTTTTTGTTTGTTTGTTTGTTTGTTTGAGTCCTTTGCCTATTAAATTCCAGCTTGCATTTTGTGCAGTTTTGGGCGCCTGCGCATGCTGTGTGTTTTACTAAGTTTTGGTTGGCATGCAATCCGTTATGTTTACTAAGATGCTTTGTGTGTGACTGTCAGTTCTCATGTGTGTGTCTTTGTGTTGCATGAATTTTCATTTGTTTGGTTTTATGAAGTTTGGGATCTGGTCATATATGATGATATAAGTGAGGTACTGACAACAGTTTATAAAAATATGTATAAACAATCTTTCAATGTAATAACCACTAAATCGGCTATTAGTATCACAAGAAAATAAATGCCAATTACATGTGAATTGATGGTCAAAGATTGCTAAGGCAGCTGTATTTTCCTTATAGAGCTTTGTCAAATGACTTTGTAGGATTATCAGGTCATAACAATCAGGACATCCGATCAAGGCAGGCAAAAGGGAGGTAGACAAGTGACCTGGGTTATTTTCTGAGGATTTTTTTTTTTTTTTGGCATGCTAGAGGACATCTAGGTATATCTAGAAATACTTTTCATATTACAGCCAAGTGTGTATGCTACACTTAGTACTTTGTAAATGCCCTGCAATACCCAGGCTAACCCTCTACAGGACATGATTTTCTGGCTGAAATGTCAATACTGTTTCCCAAATAAGTCCATCAATCTATAAATGAAAATTCTTTCTTATGCTCTTTTTTTTTTCTACTTGATAGTAATTTCAAAGTGTCACACATAGGTTTGAATACTGGCTATTCATCACAAAATTCTATAGTGTCTAATGAAAATATATGTTCACATAGATAAATTAGCATATCTATATTGCTTCCAAAGCTAGAGACCCTTAACTTAATTCTTTTTGAATTTCAATGAAGGCTATGAGTAAATTCACATTTAGGGAAAATGGTCTGATATTGGCTCTTTGGGCACTTCTGTTCTATGGACATCCATCTGCCAGTTTACTGAAGTTGGATTTTAGGATAACCCTTATTTCCAGCAGAAAGTGCCAGAAGCATCATATGCAATCAGGGGAGCACAAGGAAATTATACCTTTGTGATTCATAAAGATTTCTTCTTAAACTTCTTCCTGTCCTTCCCTAATACTATTCAATTAATTGGAAAGGCAAGACACTTGTTACACCTGGATTTGCAGGGAGCAAATATAAATGGAGATGTAACCCGGAGCCTTCCGAGTAAGGAAGTATAAGCCATTGTAGCAGGTAACTCTGAGAGAGCCGTGTGACTCACCTGTGCGTGGTCCCTGCTAGGCCTGTCCTCCAAGATCTCCCTGATGCTGTCTTCAGGGCTTATCTCACTTCTGGGAGGCAGACAGGGAGGTGTTATCTGCATTCCATAGATGTGGAGAAAGAGACCGAGATTGCGGCTTTCCCAAGCATGGAGGCTCTCAGGGAGTAGAACTGGGCTGGGACCGTGCCTCAGGAGAAAACTCACAGAGACTGCTTGGCAGCGCTGGGGCCACTCAAGGATCTCGTGAGACTCTGATGTCATGTGGTTAATGCTGGTAACGAAAGACTTCCATCATCTTTTGTACTCCAGAAGCTGTAGATGTTATCTCTGTGGTCTGGGGCAAACCCTTTTAACTTGAAGCAGTTTACAGAGTTAGTATCTACCAGATTCCATTCAGTCAGAACCTGCCTTAATAAGATTTGGTATATAGCACCCTGCTTTAAAAGTTACGCACCAGCATAGCCTTACCTAGGTATCCTACATTAGTAGACCAGGAGCTGGAGAAGGAAACTGACTCGTGTTCAGTGGGTGGAAACCCAGCTGGTCTGGAGCCCTCCCTCCTTGTCGCTTGCTGGAGCTTACAGAGACCGTTTCGGCCTGTGTTCTTGCTTTAATGGGGGTAACTTTATATACCCCCAGGAACAAACTGTGCTCACATTCCTGCCTATACAAAAAACTTGTCTACTGTAGCTCATGTTTGGCTCACTTTGTTCATGCTGTATGCGTCTGGGCTGCTGGACCCAGCTCAGTGCTCAGGCCCTCAGGGGAGAGAGGCCGGTGGTCTTACCTTTGACTGGCACACTGTGTGGGAACGTACACAGTAATGCTTCCCAGCCCAAGAGGAGGAAAATAAGGAAAGGAGCCATGGAAGGTTCTGGACTAGTTCAAGTTTCTTCTTCCCACAGAAAGTTTAGTGGCGTATCAAATCGTATTTTATTTTTGTTTTCTAGTTTATGCAGCCTCAGGTGTTACATATCCAACCCCTTCTTATGCCTTGGATCTGCGAATTCCCTTCTTCTTTCTATTGAATATTTTTGTTTTGACTCAAAAAGCCTCTTACCATGTAGGCATGGCTTCAGTGAGTTTATATTCTCAAATTCACATGATTGAACTTGGGTATGGAGTTATACCTAGTAAATTATACATATATAGATTGACATGTTTTTGTATAGCTATAGTCTATATGTAATTGATTCCCTACTAAGTCTGTACAGTACTATAAAACTTGGAGAGCAGTCATGCTTTCCCACAGAGTCGATTTGGATTTTCTGCTTGACTATGCTCAGCGTTATCTCATTCTTAGCACAGATACTGAGTGTATCTGCATGCATGGTACTGCACTCTCGTTTCCTTTCCAAGAAGCATATGGCTTGTGAGAGAGATGATCTAGGCATGCCTGTGCATACTATATAAGATGACACCAGGAATTAGTAAACATGAGAAATACTATAGCTAAAGTACTAGAGCGGGTGAGAGAAAGGCAGTCCACTTTTCACATGGAAGAACCACGAAGACTGCATGCAAGTGGTAGAACACGATCTAGATTAGATTAGATCATTGACTGAATGTGTTTATGGAGTATGCACTATGGACTGGGCTTTGTTTTAAGCCTAGTAATCTATAAGCAAACTGTAAGATGTAATGTCTGAAAATCTTACAGGACCCAGCACGTAATAGGGAAATAAGAATGTCTTAGATGCCAGTGAATGTCCAAGGAAAAGAGGTCTGGGGTTGGGGTCAGCCCAAAGAGACAGGCATTTGCAGGATGGAAGGAAGGAAACACTGAATCCCATTTAAGTGGATACCTGGAAGTGAAGAGAAGTCATGTAGCTAGATGAAACGTATTCTGAGCAGATGGAAGAACAAGGAGAGAAGCAAGATGGGTGAGCATAAGGAAGACAACCACTTGGCAGGAGAGTGAGGCAGAGTGTTAGAAATGAGTGTGGAAAGGCAGCAAGGGGCCAGGTTGTTTCAGACCTCAAAGGTCTTGAAGATTCTACTTAGAACTTTGATGGGAAAAAGAAACTCAAGTGTAGCGGTCGTTGAGTAAACCGTACCTGCGCAGGAGCTATCTGGATTCCTGAATGAAAGTCACACACACACACACACACACACACACACACACACACACACACACACACACACACACAAAGGCTAGGTACTCCTAAACCTTCCCCTGGCCACTTACTGGAATTCTTACATGGCTGGTTGGCTTTCCCTCCTGCAGCTCTTAGGTCCCATCCTTCTCCCCCGAATCATGGCGATTCTCTGGCTTCCTTTCTCCCAGTTCCTAGCCTGTGCAAATTTAAAGGTCCTGCTTCAGTCTCTCTGTCCAGCCATTGGTTGTTGGCTCTTTATTGACCCATCAAAAACCAATCGGGGACAAGGACGGTCAGCGCTGTACAGGCAGATTCCTGATTTTGGGGGCTGGATTAATTCAAAGCATTGGAGCCCACGTTTGGAGCTGAGTGTCCCATGACCCGACCGTGACCTAGAAACCTGCTCTTTGGAGCATGTTGAGCTGGATGGTGGAAGCCGACAGATCTTTGGGATTCTCCAAGTGGATGATGTGGTGACAGTGTTGATCAGTCTGATGATGGGGAGGAGGTTAGAAGTTGTTGGATCCTAGAAAAAGAGACCAGATGAATTATGAATGAAATAAGTGTCTTGACAGTAAGAGAGCAACCTGGGTGACTTCAGGAATTTTGAACCTAACAGTGGAAGGATGGAGTTGACCTTAACTGAGATGAGGAAAACAGGTGGTGAGCAGGCGACCGTAGAGAGAGAGCTTAGCCATGATTGTGAGTGGTATTTTGAAAGACAGAGAGGCACCAGCCAAGGGCTTTTGAGTTGGAGGGAGCATTTGAGGGAAGCCTTCTCCAGTGATAATGTAAGCAGCTGGTTTGGAAATGCAGGGGAGGGTTGTGCTCGACCTAGACTGCTGGCAGTCTGAATGGAAAGAAAGCCGCATTAAATGAGAAGATAAGTAATTGAAAGTGAGGAGAAACAAAAGTGGAAAGTGGTTCTTAGCTTTCAAATGTGGATGGCTGGGGCGCAGGGACCACCATTAACCATCACCAAGGAAAAGCAGCTTGAGATTGGCTGTATCAGCAGTAACAACATGTCTGCTGAGGCCCAGTTTAAAAAAAAAAGTCTTTTTCAGATAACATTTCAGCAGGTCCCTATTCAAGCATAAGTGCGTATTCACAAGTCATTGGAAATGAGTCAAAGAGGGGCAGATTCCTGGCTGGAGCCTCCAGAGGCATTTGCTTAGTAGTTACAACTGTATTCCTGAACCAGCTCAGAGTAGATTTAGAAAAAAAAAAAAAAAGTGATAGTAGATCTGGGGAGAATACAAAACGTAGGTGCCCAAGGATATAGTAATATAAGTAATATATGTTTAGTTACAATGTAATTAAGCTCAGAATACAATAAAGAGGATTTCAGCTAGCCCACCTTTTAAATTCTCTCTCAGACTCTCTCATTGCTCTCAGGGATGAGCTGGCCCCAGCCTTCCTGAGAGGTCTTTCTCATCAGTGTGGTCTACACAGGGGTAGTAGTCACTTCCCAACTCGGCCACTAACTCTCTTGTAAGCAGTCTCTTTACTACAAGGGAGCAAGCTTTATACTCTCCGAGAGTTCGAAGTCTGTTAGAAGATCGTTTCTTTACAATGGTCTTTAAAATATGTAGCAGTAATGGGGGGAAAAGGTTTTGAAACCCTCCACTCTTGGCTTTATTGCCTGATTGCACATATCCGTATACAGGGGCCACAAGTCGTGAACTCTGCCTGATCAAGGAGAGGGTAACAGAGGTGGTTCTGATGGGCTGTGGGAACGCCTCATGGTCTTCTGTGAATGGGTCCAGCTGCACAGCAGCAGAGTAGATCTTAGAGAATGGTTGAGCACATTGTTTCATGGTGTTGAACTTGAGGAGAAAATATCAGGTAGTCACTAAATTATTTAGTAAGGGCCTGATAAAAAGAAAAAGAAAAAAAAAAAAAAACAGCCAAACTTGTACTAGGTTATCTTTGAGGGGATATGGACAAAACAGACAAACTCAGACAGGTGTTAATGACGTTTCCCCCCAAGATAATTTTAGAGTTGACCCCTCTAAATACAAGCACCGGATTACCACTTTTAGAACTGTTCAAGGTTATTTTGACTACTTTGTGGAAAAGAAAAAAAGAAGCGTCTCACATGTGAGTTGGACACCAGGCTCTTGTTTCCGAGCTTTGGAAAAAACACCATTTATCGGTGTGGCGCTATTTCAGGGACACTATCAGTGAAGCATCTGGGTAGGGCAGAAGATATTTCGGTGGAATTTCTAACTATAAGCCCAGTCTTCATGTGAACCCTCAGGCCAGCTGCGAGAACCTTTGTGACTGTGGGTGTTTCTGTGACAGGAGCAAGTCCATGAGCGATGTCAGCGCAGAGGATGTTCAGAACCTGCGTCAGGTGCGCTACGAGGAGATGCAGAAAATAAAATCCCAGCTGAAAGAACAAGATCAGAAATGGCAGGATGTGAGTATTCTACCACGAGGGCGGGCTGCATGTCTTGCTTCTCTTCAGAGGAAGTCTGGGTACTAAAGAGACAGTTTTCCTTGCTATTCTAGATTCAGTACTGTAGAGAATGAGACCAAAGTTCTGTCCTATGTCTTAAAGACCACTGTCAAATATAGAAGTGTGCTTATCTTCTAAGAGACTGTGAGTTCTCAAAGAGCGTGAGGTTTCTTCCTAGCAGGAGAGTGAGCTGCTTACTGGAGGGAGTGGCTGGGTTGAGGTATGATGGCTAATTGTACCTCTGCTAGACAAAAGAGCATTGCTCAAGATTGAGATGGGAGAGGAACAGGATGTGAAGCTCTGATCTTGGCATTAGTGGGGAGAGTTCTCAACGTTACCTTGGAGACCAGGATGAAATATAACTCAGAGTAATATTTTGGTTGAAGTCAGGATCTAGTGTGATTCAACATTAACCATTTCTGTAGAGCTGGCCTATACGATTGTTCATATGGACATAGACTTAACCTTTATCTCGATCTTAAAGAATGACTTCATCAGTTGGATGAAGCAGTTATTGCAAGCTGTAGGAGTGTAAAGGGCTGTAATTGGTAATCGTCTCCCCAAACCCAAAGAACTTGGAAGGCTGCATAGTAAGAGCGTTGAGTAACAACATGAGCAAAACCATCAGAGAAAGTCAGTGCTGATGTACAAAGGCACTACTCTGCTACAATGTAGTGAGTGTCCTCTTATTTGAAAGTTGACTGAATGAACACAGGCCTCAGGGGTGATTCCATGTTAGGGTGCTTGCCTCATTGGTGTGCTGCACCCCTGCAAAACCCAGCAAAGAGCTCAGCATCACTTGACCAACTCACGCAATGAGTTTGGATAAAGTAAATATCAAGGTGGGCTACATATCAGGGGAGACGCAGAGGAATATTTGGGTCACTTTTTTTCTTTTTGGGAAAAGAGTTCGTATTGGTTTCAGGTTTCAGGACAGTGGGAGAGGCCCTGGGTGGCCCCCAAGTTTAGTAGGCAGACTTACTTTCCAAGCCCTGGGTGTGTGGAGTGAGATCTGGTTTGGTCTGAGAACTTGGCTATCCTTCCCTTTGGACTGGAATTTCTCTTGGAATCCTCACTACGGTGTTTCTCTGGTTTGGAAATGGAGAAATATTTGTTGCATTCAAAATGTGTCAATCCCCGAGTGTCACAAGTGGCTTGCGTGCCTAGGGATAATTGGAAACCTGCATTAGGTACATTGTCCTGGCTGCTTTTGAACATGTTTCTGGAGATGTGGGAAGCAAGTGTGGGCTTATGACTACATTATGTTCCCTGTTGTTCCCTCCCAGGTGAACTTGATTCTCTGAACCTAATGGGTATCCCCTATAATCTGCAATTCCACCTTCTGTAGGGAAGAACTGTGTTTTTGTTTGTTTGTTTGTTTTGTTTTGTTTTGTTTTTTCCTTTAGGCCATTCTCCTTGGCAGACCTACCACACAAGGCACTGATCTTTATGTATAGTCTACCTTATCGAGAGGAACCACATCTTATGCATCTTTGTTTCTGGGGCTTGAACTAGATGGAACACTCACTTGAGCTAGACTGTTCCAGAGACTTTTCTGTCCCTCTTATCAGGGTACACATGTGAATCAGGGGTTTGGGGTGCTATGAAATTGAATTTGAAATATTTCCCGGCCAATCAGATCTAGTACCTAATTGCAAGCATTTAGCATTCTTTGAGAAATAGACATTGATGTGATACTTTCTAGGATAACAAAAGTGAGATCCCTCTTATTAGGTCAGGTTTTTCCGGCAGACACATGAGATAAAGGCTTGGTACAGAAACACTGGCTATAAAAAGCAAAATTAGGCCACCTTGGCACAAGTGGGAGTGAACGGTTTCAGCATTGTAATGGGATACTCCAGCATGCTCTTGCTGCAAGGAAAGGGCGTGTAGAAATTCAGGTATGACCAGGCTGATGTGATTTCTTGCTCAGGACCTTGCAAAATGGAAAAACCGCCGGAAGAGTTACACTTCAGATCTGCAGAAGAAAAAGGAAGAGAGGGAAGAGATTGAGAAGCAGGCACTGGAGAAGTCTGACCGCAGCTCCAAGACATTTAGGGAAATGCTGCAGGACAGGTAAAGAGCTGGACACCCCTTGTGTTTGGAGAGCCCAGTGCTGGGAACACAGGCTTTGTATGTGGTGGGGATGTGTAGTCTCCAGTTTTAAACTGTAATCATATATGTGCCGTAGCAGTCAGGGCTTTGAAGTGTTAAAATAATGTGGCAGAATTAGTGATCCGAGTTAACAAAAGAAAATACTACTTAACATTGCTGAGGGGTATTTGTACGCTCTTCTATAGAACGAGGAGATATTCTCAGTATTTGAAAACAACAACAACAAAAAAAAACCCACTGAATTTCTCAATTTAAAGTGAGTTTAAAGATGGGGTAGTCAAGTAAAATAAACCTTTACCTTCAAATGGATTTTGTGAACTCTAACAATTCCTCGTTGAATTGTAGTGGTAGAGGCTAAGTTAGATTTTTAAGGAAGTCCATGCAAGTGTGGATGTGTGGGTTTGTTTATTCTCTGAGTTGTAAAAGCAGGATAAAAGTGAAATTTCCACTTCCATGAGTGAGAAGTTAACTGTGTGGCTCTGGGGGAGATTGGTAGATCAGAGAGAAAGCAAATATGCTTTCAAAATAATGTCACAAAGGCAATATGCCAGCAGGTGAAATTAAACAAAGCTCCTTTGTGTCCAAAATGCCAATGATGAAGAGCTCCATTCACCTCTGTACAGAGGTTAGCCCGGGGGTGGGGCAGAGACTCCCTCCCAACTGCCAGATGAAGCTGTTTCATCAATTCTCTGTAAGTATGGATAATAAGCTTGAATCTATTATAATTGCCCATGGGGATTCTGTCAAGCTCCGTGAACTGGCCGGATCTCTATAAAAGCTCATGTCTTTGGTGCTATTATTTTTATCAATACATTATGAACTTTATAAAGCAAAACTTGGCAGAATCAGATTGGTCGTCAGCCACCTAAAGCATTTTGAAAGACATAAATTTGTAGCTAAAAACCTGTGACTAATCAAGTGTTAAACCTTCTTTATTTTATTATTACAACCTTTTATGATTAAAAAAACCCATTTGAAGCTGGGCGTGGTGGCGCACGCCTTTAATCCCAGCACTCGGGAGGCAGAGGCGGGCAGATTTCTGAGTTCGAGGCCAGCCTGGTCTACAAAGTGAGTTCCAGGACAGCCAGGGCTATACAGAGAAATCGTGTCTCGAAAAAAACCAAAAAAAAAAAAAAAAAAAAAAAAGTACCCATTTGAGACTCTCCTTGATAAAAGGTCAGATCAGTTTCTTAGCTGATGCTTAAAAATTCTGCATAATCCCATTAGTGTTGTTGCTGATTTTTGTGTTCACTTTACATTTTAGTCATTATCTTACCCCATCTGGGGTCAAATGCATAACTCTGTCGTAATGGCACATTTCTCTTTGCCCAGGGAATCTCGAGGTTCTACAGTTACGTCTTGGAGGAGGACCTATTCCTCTGATGACATCCTCGATGATGGAGTGCTCCCTCCTACAGTGACTCTGTCAGAAACTAGTTACCAGAGCGAGAGACTAGAAGATGAGGCAAGAGCGCATCCTGCTGAGATGCCCAAAGAAGATTCCACAACATTTGCAAATAGAGAGGACAGTGTAGTAGCTGAGACTCAGCTTGCTTCTCACAGTCCTGAAGAGCAACGTCTGGCCCCTTCTCCTTCTGAGGAACCGCGCCAGGCCTCTGGATCTTCTGCAGAACCGCACCAGGCCCCGTTGCTGTCCACAGAACCACGCCGGACCCCTTTGCCTTCCGAGGAACCACACCAGGCCTCTCTATCTTCTACACTACAGCGTCCATCCTCACTCTCTTCTCAGCAGTCATGGAGTACAAGAGCAGAGTCCACTCGGATTTCAGCTTCTCTCCCTAGAAGTTACCAGAGAACCGATACAGCCAGGTTAACATCTGTGGTCACAGCGAGACCTTTTGGCACATCTTCAAGGGGAATCTCCTCACTGCCCAGATCCTACACGGTAAAAATGCCCTAGGTTTCTTTAATCTGCCCCTGAGCACAATGAGTTGGGGGAGCTTGCACAGAGGCTGAGTTGGGCACAGATACTAGATGTATAAAATGTAGATGATGTCCATAAACAACTTTCACGACAATTTAGATCTAGTAAAAACGAGTGATTAGATTTTAAAGAACAGATAAGATACATTTTAAGGCAGAACATTTGGGTTTTTTTTTCTTGTCATATTTTTTGATTCTGAAGTATTAGGTTGGACTTTATGAAACTACCAGCAGTCATCTTTGACCTATAGTACTGAAGTTTTACATGGCTCTTGTTAAATGTTCTCAGAGTTATATTTGTAAGGTTTTTTACCCTATCCTTCCTTCCTACCTTAGAACTTGATGACTGAGTATACTTTTAAAAAAAAATGTCCACTTGTATCTCTAATAGGGGTTGGCACGTGTGGGACATGTTAGAATTATGTAAATGAAGTAGCATGGTCTGAATATTTAAAGGTCATGGTTCTGTTGGTTCTACCCATCTATACTTCAGATCTTAAAATCCTGACATACACATGAGATGAATTATGGCTTAAATAAATTAGTGTTTGAGGTGAGAAAAGCCTGCCTAAATCATCCAGGAAATCCCCGAACAGCCTACTAAAAAAAAAAAAAAAAAAAAAAAAAATATATGACAACTCCTAAGATGCAAGGCATTTCCATCATTTGATAAGAGATAAAGATAAACACTAGCAATGGGTGTAGAAAAACAAGTCGGTCATCTCAACGCAAAGGAATTCACTAAAGCACAAAGAAAACAGGTTTAACCTCGTGTTTAGCATGAGGACAAAGGTAAACAAATTTTTCCCTCATTGGACTTAGAAATATTTTAAATGTTCAAACTACGTGGTGTTACCAAGGCTGAAAGGCAGGCGTCTGTTTTCTTCATAAAGATGACAGGCAGGTACTGCAGATATAAAACCTTTGACCCAGTGAGTTTTTGGAGTGTCTGGGCTATAAAATAAAAGCTCCGTTTAAAAAGGCATGCTCCAGTTGGTCGCAGTGCTTTGGGGGAGTGATGGATAGCTCGAAAGAATTTAAGTAGCTATCAAATAGAGAAATGATTGATATCCACACTCTGGGATGTCTGACAATTCAAAGAGCTAGTTTGGAGTTGTATCTTTTGACTTGCAGTGATGTGAACAAACATAGGGAATTTTAGAAATCTATACATAATGACGCTTTTATCAGAGCATGTGTTTCTGTGCACGTGGATATTTCGTAGTGTGAAGGAACACACTCCAGGCCTTTGACAGGAGTTACCTTGCTGTGGCACACATGTGTCACTTTAGTGGCTTTAAAATATTAATAAGTCTGTTAAAAAAAAACTGATCCTAAGGCTAGCAGAATATTGAGTTTAAAATGATGTGTCCTAATTTAGATGGATGATGGCTGGAAATACAACGGAGATGTTGAAGTTGTCAAGAGAGAGCAACTCGATTTGGGCAGAGCCACTGGCCCGAAGCCTGACTCCAGCCACTTTATTTCGGGCTCAGCCAGTGAGAAGGAGGTCATAGCCACAGAAGATGTGGCAAGCTTGTCCTCTCCCACACTCCCTTCCTCATCTCTCTCCCACGACCGGGCAGTCTCTTCCAAAGCCACGTTCTCATCAATGTCTGGTTTGGATTCAGTGTCTGACTCTGGAGAAGGAAGAGGCTCACCATTGAGGGAAGTTTCCAGGTCCCTGGTAAGTTTTGGAGGGTTCTGAGCCATGTGGCTCAGATACTTCAAGATTTTAATCTGGAAACAGTTGTTTCAGCCTTTGGCTTTACAGTACAGGTTGCTATTTATATTACACAAAAATATAGTATGGTCTATTTTTAACAGAGTGTGGGGGCAGTCGGTCCCTTCCAGCTTTTAGTTTGTAAATCCCAGACAACCTTCATGAGCTGTGTCTCTAGAAACATGGTAGACCAGTCTCTTGGAGGGTTTGCCTTAAGTTTTTATTATTCACGTTTCTCCAGTTTTCTGCTGCAGACCATTAATGTATGTGTGAGTAAGCAAAGCCCTTCTCTGTGGAAATCAGCCAGCTGCAAAGAGATTGTCCCATTTAGTGGATGCTTGTCTCTGTGGACACAGCATTTTGTTATAGTGTAAATTTTTGGTGGCTTCTCCTACAAATTTGTACTTCAGAATGGCAGCATTTGCTTTTACTCCTGTCTCTCAGTGAGATCAGTGAGGCTTGGTTAGAGCTTGACACCTGCGATTCTGAACATTTGAACTCCAAATAAAACATAGCGGATTACAAACAAATGGAATACTTGTAATGTTTCCTGTTTAAAACCCTAACAGATGGCTTTCAACAGAATTATTAGATGATAGATGTTTTCCGGTCTACACGTAAAAACCACTAAAAGTCTTTGTCAAGCAAACAAAGCTTCTACAAAAAAAAAAAAAAAAAAAAAAACAAACAACAACAACAACAACAAAAAACCCAAAACATATACACACACAAAAGAACAAAACTTAACAACACTTACGTTAAGCAACTTGCTAGCTGTATAAGTCCCTTTACATAGAGGCATTTTTTTGATTGTTGGCCTGGTCCCTAAATCCTTGTTAGTCTTACTGGAGCATAGTTATTTTCCAAGTCAAAAGATAAAATGTCACTTGAATATGTGAATAAAGGAGATTTATGTGAAATAGTTTTACATAGCATATTTATTTAGGTTTATTAGATTTTTAATTGTATAAGAAAATAAAAAAAAAAAAGTCAGCCTCCCTCCCTGTCTCCAGGTTATGATACTTACTTTGTATCTGGGAAATATGAAGGATACAAGAAAAAAAAATCCATGATGAATATGTTGTTCAGAAATAATCGGTGTTAGCACTTACATAACTTTTTGTTTTGTTTTTGTTTGGTGATAGGTGTTTTCTGGTTCCTGTTGTTTAGCTATTTTTCCTGTATATATTTTCAAATATATCTCTAAGACAAAATTTTTCAGCCTGTAAAAACCATCAGTTATAAATTGCAAATATATTTTAAAGGAAATAGGAATTTATGGTCATCATTACATGTCTCAATGGATGAGAACTGTGCCTCTGGTACTACACGGGGACTGAAAGATATCAATAGGTGAATATAAAACCAGAGGCAAGGTGTCTCTTGTCCTATGGATTTGTACATTGTCTTCCCGCTGTCAAAAATCAAATGTAACAAAACAGCTTGACTAATGTGCTGCCTGCTACGTGCTGGGCCCTCCTTCAAGGTGACAGCTGGCAAACTGCACCCATGGATTAGGGAAAAAAGGCCATGTGTGGTGTGTGTCTGGGTGTGTCTTCTGCTCTGGCAACTGCAAGAAGCCCAGATGAACCTGGCTTGTTCCAGGTTTCATCACAGTGGATTTATGCTGTCATCATTAGGTTTGAAGCCTAATTCTGCCGTGGAGGATTTGGCTGCATTTAACCATTGGAGCTAGTGGAGTTCTTGAGCAGTCGTGTATTTCCTATGGTGACTTGCTTGTCTCTATTTGGACTATCTATTTCTATGCTACCAGGAGAGCATCTTGTGGAGCTGGCTGACTCCAGAGAGGCTGTGTGTGCCCAACACAGCTGATGAGTGTCAGGGTCCTTGTACATCAGTCTGTGCAAATTTGTGCCCAAATCTCTCTCTATAACTCTAGATGTTCACAGGGAAGAAACTCTGAGTGGCTGAACACCTTGATGCTTTGGTAGCTTTGGGAAAACATGTTCTTTTGGTTTCTCTCTTCATTCCCCTGTGCTTCTGCTACTAAAGGCCTTATACTTTTGTCTCTAGGATCTCCCATGTAATGACCCTGTTCAATCTCAGTTGCCACTGTTCCAATGCAGGACCTTTTCCTGTCCATGTAGATGGTTAGAAGTAGCCTCATGTGTGTTTGTTCTGACTCAGTAATTTTGCTGTTCTAGACTCTGCTGAAGCATTCTATCCTTTGAATGAAGTTCAGAGAACTCAGTAGAGTAATGGTGTTCTTCATAAATGAGTTCAGAGTCCCTTCATCATACCTCCGTATGAACATGTTGAATGAGCACGTGCTGTATTGAATGGGCTAGGCAGGCTTCACAGGGTTATATGAGTAAACTCTTTCCTCAGCCCAGTGATGTCAGCACCATCACTTTTAGTCTCACCTACAGAGAACTGAAAGCATAGATGGTCACACTATCTTTTCAAGGTCATCCATGGCACTAAGTACTGGGGTTGGGATCTGAACTCAGAGTTTTATCCTAGATTGCCTACCTCTTACTACATCAGGGAAAGAGAGGTGCCTAAGAAAGCTAGTTTTGTTTGGGCACATCAGATACGTTAGTCATTACTCTTCTCTATTTGAAGATGTTTACTCTGCTTATCTCTGTTGAATGCCTTTCAAGTTCTTCAAAGCTGGGTAAAACCACCTCTTTCATGATCCCTGTGTTTTATCTTCCTGATTGGAATTGAACCAACCACCCTTGAAAGTTAACTTTTTCCTTGTTGCAAATATCCTTGTTTCCCTCCTTCATAGATAGTCTTTGTACCTTTCAGTCAACATACAGATTTCAGTTAATGCTGACTTGACCTACATCGGTGCTGGCTCAAGCTATATTCCAGGCCTTGGTTACCAGCCTCAAGCGTGATCCTGATCTGGGAGGCAATTTCAGATGCTTTTTGGTTCTTGAGCGAGGGGACTCATGGGTTGAGGGATGCTTTTGGAATGCAAGTTCTGATATGTTACACAGAAGTATTTTAAGAATGCAGGTGAGGAGGCAGAGGGTGGGAACCCATCTCAGAACTGTGCTGATAATGTGGTTTGGGTCGTAAAGCAGGGAAGGTATAGCCATGAAAAGACCTGAACATGGGTGCTTTCACCTCTGCCCACAGGAGCTTCCTGTTCCTCCCCATGGCTGAGCTACAGGCTTCCTAGGTCAATTTACGTTGCTAGGGACCAGAGAGAAGAGGAAGAGATTTGACTCAGAGTCCTTCCTCACTCTTCAACTGCCTTGCCTTGCAGACTTGGCTTTCGAGATGCCCTCTCTCAGCGGGTTTTTCTTGGAAGTTTGTTTTCTATCCTTTCAGAGCCTCTTGCTTTCAAACTCCACACCAATCTACCTCCCAGAATCTCCACCTCAGCCTTTGAGAACAACTCATAGAAGGAGAATAATAACAATACATTTGAAAGTAGGAAACGTTCTACATGACTTTGACTCCATTTATGAGCTGGATACGGCGCAATGGTAGAGCATTTGCCCATTATGAGGTTCTAAGTTCAATTCTCCAGTGCTGACAAGGAATCCTTTTAAATATCAGGGGTGTCTCGTTCTTGTTTATCCCACTTAATCATCTCAGCCACTTCTGACTTATTTTTAACATTTTTGAATTTTATAACCAATAGTGATTGAAGTGTCTTCTGGCCTGTAGTACTAAAAGTATCTCATTCTAGCCTCAACCTCTCAATTCTCATTCCCCAGCCTTCACCGTATTGTGGTTCTAATCATCACTCTCATGCCTGACAATGAAATGACTCTTCAAATGATTGTGTGGAGAGGTGGCATATACATACTGAAACTCACCTGAACTGAACTTATTTCAGAAATGCAGAATTTGAATTCAACCAAGCTGGCACTAGGGAGCTATTGGCATTGTGAAATTTGGATGTAGAATAATCAGTATGTTCTATAAGTAGATTTCTGACAGCTGTGGGGAAGAGGGGATGGGGCTGGAGATACAAGAGAAAAACAGGAGGTGATAAGAGGAGAGAGGGGAAATATGCCTCTGAACTCTGGTGGGGACATACAGAAGGGTGAAGAAGCTGGGTTCATTCAAGGTTGGTCTATAAACTTGGGAGCACATTATTACAAGGGTGAGCAAGGCAGCAGAAGGGGAAGAAAACAGAGAGGGGCATTTCTGACTCTCACAGTGGTTGGATAGTGACACATGTAACCAAGTTATGAAAATCCACAGGAACTAGAACATGTCTTGGCGGAAGATGCTTTAATTTTGAGAACATTGGACCTAGTCATTTAAGACGTGTTAGTGAATGCAAGTTATTTAGGCAAGCCATGGTCAGAAAGGTTATGACTGAGGAAGTCCAAGATGAGAGAGGAGGAGAACAGCACACTGATAAGACTAAGATGAAGGTAGAGAGACTGTGAGGGTTGGGCAAGGTGGATAGGGACATCAGGTGACTTAGAAGAGTGTTCCCCACTGGTAAGGACCTGGTAGGCTGTATGCACTTTAGTTGGGTTTTGTAGATAGAAGCTTGGAAGGCTTGAATCAGCTGGTCGGAGTGGGCAGGCCACCTTCGGCTCTAAAGTAGTAAGTATACAGAGGATGCCCAAAGGTTGAGGTCTATCTTTGGGTAAGGGAGATGGCTCCAGTGTTAGAGCGGGGCTGCGACTTGAAGGCCGCTTCCCTCCTTTTCTCATTCCAAGGAGAATTTGGCATGCACTAAGGAACTTTGTGGACAGAAATTTAAAGATTTTTTTCCTTTGCTATTCTGGACTGTGTCACCCAAATCTACTTTTAGTGGTTTTTTTTTTTATTATTAAATATGTAGGGTTTCCTAAGCCAACACGTTTGTCTAGTTAGAAACACTGGAAAGGAATAGTTTTCTTGGTGCATAAGATAGACTCTGTTTCTCACTCCCAGTGGTAGTGCCATGGAAATTATAATTCATCAACTCCAGGAGAAATAATTCATACTCTGGTGACATCAGGTCTATCCTTAGACAATTAAAAGTCTCCTCCTGGCTCATCAGCCTGACGGTAAGTGGTGCAATCTCACTTTTAGTGGAGATTTCTGTTCAAATTGTAGCCGATCCGAGGGAGACTGCTTTCAGCGTAAACGCTGAGCCATTGATGGATAGCTATGACTTTCTCTTTTCTGGCATGGACAACTGAAACTCCTTGGGAAATTCATTTCTTAGTCATCAAAATAATGTAGGTTTCCCTTGACAATTTGTACGTTTGTCCCATCTAGTGCAAAGAGGTAACTCCTCGATTGTCTTCTGTAGTTCAGAGCCTTTGTCCTACGTGCACATGGCTTAAATTTTTGTAGAGAAAGTTAAGAAGTTAGAGGTCCTGCCTGAAGTCATTGTTACTAGTTGAAGCATGACCAAATTGTAGCTATGTTTACATATAAAAAGTCTTAGGCATAATCTAGTAGTATAGGAACCCAGCACTTCACAGGAATGTCCTAAAGAATTCTATAATGAAGAAATGATACAACTGGGAGCCTGTGACCTACAACCCTAATCCTCAAATAGCTCTCACCTACTTACATATTGTGTTTGAGCGTGTATGTGTGTGTGTGTGTGTGTGTGTGTGTGTGTGTATCTGTGTGTGTACACACATACATATGTATGTGTTTGTGAAGGATGCTGTGCACATAAGATTGTCATTTGAAAGGAGAGCTTCAACCATGAAAAACCATTGTCAGTTCGAGCAGGCTCTGACATTACATTCAATGTCATACATGGGGTAACTTGGATATTAACAGATTTCCCAGTAATTGTCCCTACCTTGTTCTGTCTTTGTGTTTTGTCCTGAGTTATGGACATGGCAGTCTGGCCGCTTGTAGCCATCGCAAAACCATCCTCTCTGTTAGGTTCATAGAGGTGGGTATCTGTTCTTTTATTTAACATGTTCAGAGATTTCTTTATTTTCAAGTTCAAAACAGCCTTGTGGAGAGAATTCTTAGCTGTATAGCTCTCTCTCTTCCACCTCTATGGTTGAAGCTCATTCTCCTTTGTGCTTTATTTGGAAGAAAAGGACAATGTTCAATCGCAGTCTCCCACAGAGCATTTTTTTTTAACATCTCCATGTTGAGACTATTAAAACACCATCTCATCTTTTATTCAACTAATAAAACTCCGGTAAATGGTTTGACTGTGTGGCCCATCATTTGTCTCTCTGTCTTTGTATAACAATAGACTCTGTGCTGCCCTTGGCTTTAGGTCAGATCTTTGTGTGTGTGGTGAGGATGATCACTTATTTCCACTGGGTCTCCTCTAATTTAGGTGTGCCGTGGTTCTTGCTAAGCAGTGGAACCAACCAGTGCTTTTCTCTGATCTATTCTCAGACAAGCTTTGTTGCCTTCAGATTGGCATTCAGCAGGCTCATTAGGAACACCTGTCATGGGAACATCTGGATGCCTCTATTTAAACTCTTTCCAAAGGCCTCCAGGTGGAAACTTCTACTAGCTACACTTTCATCTTGCTTTAGGAAGCTCTCATATCCACTTTTGAAGAGCTACAGTTACAATTATTCTTAAGAACAAGGATCAAGCCTCACTCATCTTTCTTTTCCCAAGTGCTAAGTGCCATGTCTCCCAGAGTCTACACACAGTAAGTGTATGTTGCACAGTGAATAACTGGGCTGTATTACTGTGCTTCCATGCATTTATAAAGCTCGGCGCCTGCTTATATCTTTGCCTTCCTTCCATTTTTGTAATTCCTACACATCATACAGTTTTTCTCAGAGTACTGTCACTTGAATCTTAAATTTACTTTATGGTTGAAAAAACAGGCAGAAAGCTTATTACTGCTTTGGTTAGCCCTAGGCCCTAGCTTGAGGGTAACTGCCAAATTAAAATGAAGAATTGGCAATCTGTGATCTGGAAAGTAGGTTTGGGAAGATTTTTTTTTTCAAATAGGTGCATCTAAGTTCCTTATGATTAGATAATAAAGAACCGAAAGACTAATCTGATAAACTCATTATTATTTATATTCGTTTTTACCCAAATAAAGTGTATGTTAAGTAAGATGTTTCAAATTTTTAATGACATTTGCTTGTTTATGTGTGTTGTGTGTGTGGTGTGTGGTGTGTGGTGTGTGGTGTGTGGTGTGTGGTGTGTGTGTGTGTGTGTGTATGACTCACTCTCTCAGAGGACAGCCTGAAGGGGTTGGTCTCTCCCTCTACCTTCTGAGGCCTGGCGACTGAACTCTGGTTGTTGGGCTTAGTTGTGCTTTTACTTGCTGAGCCGTCTGCTGGTCAGTGAAAGATGATTTAGCAATGGTAGCTTACTGTAAACTGAAACTTGGTTTAGAAAAGGATTTATGAAAATCCTGGAGGCTGGAGAGATGGCACTGCAGTTAAGAGCACTGCCTCCTCTTCCAGAGGATCCAGGCTCAGTTCCTAGAACTTGTATAGTGGCTCACAACTGTCTGTAACTGCTGTTCCAGAGGATCTAATAGCCTATATGGACACTGCTCACATGACGTACACACATGTACATAAAGACAAAACACACCTAAAATAAAAAATATCTTAAGAGAGTGAGGAGGGAGAGGAGACACACACACACACACACACAGAAAGAGAGAGAGAGAGAGACAGAGAGAGACAGAGACAGAGACAGAGAGAGAATGAGAATATGAATATATCCTGGGCAGTTTAGGATTATAGTAAGAGGGTGGAAGTAATATTCTCCTTTCCTAAGATGCTATTGTTCTTGGGACGCTTTAAAGGAGCCAGGATCTGTCTGTTACTCTGGGTGTCTTACTGTGTTGTTCCTCTCAGATGAGAGAACAGAGTTCTGTGTTTTATACCACGGGCACCAGCAATGTCTTTGCCTCTGTATCCCCATGAACCAGTTGAGCCAACAAGTATGCCCAGTGCGACTGGCCTGGTCAATTCCAGATGGATTACTCCTGCTGAGGACTAATTATATATCTATGGGGCATTTGCCTGCTTCAGCTACCAATGCTTAATACTGGAGGTAGATTATTTTTCAATATGTTGTCTGGCATTTTAAAAACAGATAATGTAACTTAACTCTATTTCATTTTAGGTGATGAATAAATGGTTTGTAAATTAGACTTGCTTGTATGATGAACAGCCAACCTAGACTTTATTAATGGCCAGCCTATTTGTAGGATTGTATTAAAAGGAAAGAAAATGTTGGTTGATGATAAATTTGCCCTTACCTTATTTTAGCAGGAAAAAAACCTACTTAATGATATACATATAACTGAACATCTTATCAAAGCCAAGGAAGGAAGTGGGAAGCTACTGTTTTATGGTGGAGGAGTGAGGGTGTACCTTGGTGCAGCCTCCCATCTTAATGGATAGGTTTTCCTCTGTGTGGGTGCCAGGGACACCTGATAGCAGCGTTTCATGTTTTACTTTCAGGATCAGTTCAGCGATATGAGAGTCAGCATAAACCAGACGCCCGGGAACAAACCTGTCTTTGGGTTTACGATAAAATGGGATATTTCTGGGATCTTCGTAGCATCAGTCGAACAAGGTAACTATAATCCTAACAATAGACCTAACTCTATTGTGCTCCCTTCTCTTCTGTGTATGTGGGAAATGAGAAGTGACTTGATTTGGAATGTAGTGGGTACATGTGGGAAAGATGCATTTCAGTGGAGGCAAAGGACAGTTTCTTCCCTGAGACAAATAGTTGGAATTACATATTGTTTATTTTCCCTTCCTAATTCATTTGTTTTGAAGAAGCTCTATTTTGTAACCTTAGAGGGTTTTTTTTTTTTTTAAAGACTCAATTTCTAGAAGTGTTAACATGTAGTACTTACCTGAAAGTCTAAGTTTTCTGTAAACAATTGTGTTTTGTGGTAGGTGCATAAGGCAACCAACATGGGGGTTGTTTACATTGTTGTTTACAGTGGCTCGACCCAAATGTGTCACACATGCTAGGCCCTCTGTCCGTGGTCACCTCCCATGAAGAATATTTTCTAAGCATTGATAATGTTTTATCTGTCACGTTTTGTATGTTGACGGTGCTTTGGAATTCTGCTGACTGATTACTTCTTCCACAGCCAGGGTTATGTCAAGGCAAACACAGAAACTGCTCAATACGCCCTCAAGGTTGAAAACTACAGTGATATCTGTCTATGAGAGGAGGTCCCTCTTTAATGATTCCTATTATCCAGAACTGTGTGTTGAGTTGGCTCTTTTAAAATTGTTGTAATCATTGTGCTTTCGTGGTAGTTTTATGTGGTACTCTTTTTTTCCCCTTCTTTTCCCACCCCCAGAGTTCTAGTTGATGCTCAATTAATGTATATATTTCACATTTTTAGTTTAAAAATAATTACATTGCTTCTCTTTGTCCCTCAGATGATTAAGTTATTTTTTTATTGTCTGAATTTAAAATTTCTCCTTTCCATGTAAACAAAGATAGAGACTATGAAATAAATAATGCCCTTGGTACTTCATGTGGTGTAAGGATTCAGATATTAGATATATCTGAGATATGATACATATGAAAATATCGGTGTTACTCCCCTACTGGAAATGAATTGAACTTGCTGAGATGAAAAAGTCATTCTCTTTAATTTAAAGAAACAGCAGAGAGCATACTGTACAGGTTTCTCTTCATCCAACTGTTCCCTTTATGTTGTTTAGGTAGCCCAGCAGAATTTTCTCAGCTGCAGGTAGATGATGAAATTCTTGCCATCAATAACACCAAGTTTTCATATAAGGATACAAAAAAGTGGGAGGAAGTTATGGCAAACGCCCAAGAAACTGGAAACTTAGTGATGGACGTCCGGCGTTACGGAAAGTCTGGTGAGTTCACTTCCCACTGTGTCTGGCTTTTTAAATAAGGAAACCCAACTTGGGCAGATGGTTCTAACAGTTGGCTTCATTAATCCTCTCCCCACCCCCATTTTACATAGCTTTGTGCTTACAGTTGTTTTGTCATCGTTGTTGGGACAAATCACAAACACTGCCTCTGAGTATTCTTTCTGAAAATGCTTCACTAGCAAATCTACTGAATTCGACACCATTTTGCTTTTTTCTGTAACTGATAGAGCTGAATGTACATGTCAATTAAAAGCAAATGTATCTGTACCTGGGAGTCGCAACTATTCTTTCTACTTTAGCAACTGTGTGTATTCGTTACTTGATCTTCATGATCACAAAGCTAAGCATTAAAAACGGCAGTGTGAGGTGGGCAGTGGTGGCTCACACCTTTAATCCTAGGACTGGAAAGGCAGAGGCAGGTGGATATCTGAGCCTGAGGGCAGCTGGTCTACAGAGTAAGTTCCAGGACAGCCTGTCTCAGAAAAAAAAAAAAAAAAAACAAAAACAAGAACAGCCAAAAAGAATGGCTGTCCAGTTTCCTGTTCTCTGCACTATTCAACTATACTGCTGCCCTCAAGGTCCCAGTGGGACATGTTCCTACCTATTCTCATAGCAGTTTAATCTGCTTTTTATACCATAGTGTTTCTGTGTCATAGGTGATGGTCAGGTGGAAGGGAGCATTGAGTCTCTTCAGTCTTTGCTATTGGCATATAACATGTAGTCCCAATTTAAGAAAAGAATCAGCACATTTGCTAGTTTTCTTGTTACTAACTACCGTGATTTTTTAACTTTTGTGTCTTGGGAAGGTGGTCTGCTGGCTAAAGCCCTAAAGTCTCTGTCATTTACATGTGACTTGATTCACCTGTCTGACTGTCTGTACATCTATCTGTGTACATTTTATATCTGTGCATTCAGTAACTGTATTCTTTCCACTTTACCGTCTATGTGTATTCCTTACTTGATCTTCATGTGCCAATCAGACTGGGGCAAAGACCAACCTTCCCTGCCATTTATACGGCATAAAACCCTCAATCTTACCAGTGTGGCTACCAAAATTATAGGTTCATCTGAAACAAAGTGGATCGATACAACATCAGGAATTTACAACTCAGACAAGTCTTCAAGTTTATCAGTCACAACTGATTTCTCTGAAAGCCTTCAGAGTCCTGTAAGTAGAACAGAGTACCCCTAGAGGCCATAGATATGGGGGAAGCAATGGTTTGTGAAATCATTTTGATACAATATAAGATAAAGTTAGGGTATACTGAGTACCTAGACTAAGTGTAGCTTTGAAAATACGTTTTTATTAGCAGCCTATCATTATTGAGTTATGTAATGATATTGACATCCCATAATGATGTTCTGCCCGTGGTGCTCACCAGTGTCAACATCACAGGCCTCTCTCAGATCTGTGTGAATGAGAAAGAGCTAATGTGGAAGATTGCATGCTATAAGTGATCTGTGTGCTCTCCAGTCAACTGGTAAAGTGTGCACCATGGAGCCTCACAAAGCATCTTAATTCTTACATGGTGAATCTGATAGATTGGATTGCTTATGTGACCAAGACATCATCAGTTTTGTGAATTGATTCAAAAACTATAATGTATGAAATTTCAAAACGTTAAAAGCAGTATTTTTTTCATGCAGTTTTTTTTAAAAAATGCATCTATTTCTAATCATAATTATTCATTTTCAGTTGATAATTTAAACTTTGACCTGAATAAACTTATCTAATATAAGAAAGTATTAATACAGTTTTGAAGGATTGAAATGTTAAAGAATCTTAAATGGCTGTTTTACTACTCATAAATATAAACCAAATGAAGGACTGATTATTTTATCTATCATGCCTCTAAGAACATCAATGACTGATTAAACTTATGGTCATCTTTGCCTGCAGCTAGTCATTAATCCTTTTACAAGTATTGGAGAGTCATGAAAAACATTAAGATTTTACTACACATAAGCTACGAGGAATTAATCAACACCCTGAAAAACCCATCTTGTTTAAAGATACTTTTCCCTAATGAGAGATACATTATTTAATTCCGAAGTCCAATCAGACAGAATGTTAATTAGCTTTTCTCCCGCTTTCCAGTATACTGAATCCAAAGAAGTCAATGGAATTCACGAGGAAAGTAACCCCTTTGATTCAAAAGGTAAAACTCACTCTTAAATTGCTTCTGTTGGTTGCACATGGTAAATCATAAGCTCAAGATCTGCCATAAAAGTTAATATCTGTAAGTGAAGGAAAACTGGAGGCACAGCAAGTTTAAACCAAATAGCATGTAGATGCAATTGTGGCCAGGTGAGAGGGAGTCAGTGCCAGCCTGGAATGTGTCAAGATCTCTAAACAAGCTCAGCAGCCTGCTCAGGGCTCTGGGTACCTAAGCCAAGGGAGAACAGATTTTCCCAGGGCCAGCAGCTTCCTGGCTATGGAGTGTTGGCAGAAGGATCTTCATTTAAACACAAAATGGTGAGGCTGCCCTTCCTCCCTCACTGTTTTAAAAAGGACCAATGTGCAGGGGGCAGATCCTGGCAGAGAAACACCAATGGCAGCAACAGTTGAGGGAAGGCACACTTGTCTGAAAAAAGATGGCAGAGTGTCCAGGCTGATGTTAGAGTTCTCACTCTCTGCTTTGACCGTTCAGCAATAATCTAGCTACTGAATATTGTGTGCTATTCTGTAGACATACCAGAAAGAGTTTTCAGGTCCATATAAGCAGAAAAGAAGCTAGAAAAAGCTACAGGTCTTACACCATGAGCCAGGGCCTCTTGTCGTAGGACTGTTTGTTTTGGTGACTTTAGACATACCTGGGCAGATACATTGAACAAAGCTGATCAAAGTCTGTGAATCTCCCGTGATTAGTATCTCTGCCCTTCATTTCTAATAATTAGAAGCTGGGGTTGGTTTTATTTTTTCCTTTATCCACATAGTTTTAAAATGAGAATTGCTTATATTCCTTCATGATACTAAAATCGAAGGGATCCCTGTTCTGTTCTGCCAGTGGCCCGAATAGTAGAGCCAATTGATATGACGTCTACATTGTGACCTTGGGACTCTGTGCTACTCGAGGGTTGTTTAGTTAAAAAGTCAGCAGCAGTTGTTTTCACTGGATTGTTCTTTATGGTGAACTGCTTTTGTTGACGTCTCCTCTAGATGCTTTTCAATTCCCCTTTATCATATTGTAAAAGCGCTTGGGGAGAATTAACTTTAGGTTGATTAACCTAAACAAAAACTGCTAGTTTTCATTTCTTGGGGGACATTATGCTTTAAGAAGACTGTATGCCTCTCCTTGCTGTGACGGTACGATGCTACCGACTAAAAATAATTAATACAAGCATTGGTTCCTTTTACTAATTAGAATGTCGTGTAGACTACTCAAACGTGTGTGTCTGCCTTGAAATAATCTCTTCTCTTCAGTGGCTACCAATTTTGTTATTTGGAAAATAATATTGCTAAGGATTGGAAGAATGACGTGGTATTTATTTTCTTATTTTCCAACTAGCATCAGAATCCATTTCTTTGAAAAATTTAAAAAGGCGATCACAATTTTTTGAACAAGGTAAACCGACAAGCTAAACTATTCCCGGGCTCTCATGATCTCATCTCTCACTCCAGCCTTCTGTAGTCTGTGCTTCCAGGCACCAGTCTCTTTCCATCTTGCTATTCTTGTGACCAAGCAACGTAACCCGTTTCCCTTCTTTCCCCAGGATGGCCAGGCTTTTCTTACAGCTCCTGGGTCTACCTCTGTGGTAACGGGCTTTGCGTGTCCTTTGTCTAGCTTTCCAGCTGTTTCTCCCCCCCCCCCTCTCTTAACCTTGTGAAGGAAACAAAGCAAAACCACCCACGCACTGAGATGCTGCTACACACACGTGTTTCCCCACCGGGTAACAGGAAGACTTGAGGAATTTCATTTTCAGCTTCCTGCTTCCGTCACTTGCACAGCTTGCCATTAGATTACACCAACATATGTTTGGTAGACTTCCCAAAACAGCAAAAACAAACAAACAAACCTGGCTCTGGTCATGGGAGATACCATTCCTGAAGAGCAGAGTTACTTGTCGTTATTGGAATGATGGAGTTGGAAGGCATAGAATGATGACTCTGTTGATGTCAAAGGCAATGTAAAGTAAAGGAGATTTGGTGGCACCTAACACAGGAGCACTGAGAAGTCATCTATGTTGGTGTAGCTGCACGAACTGCCTCGTGAGGTGTGATGCATGCGGCTTCTCTTCATCCTCACATCTGTCTAACCCTCTGTCTCCTGAATGTGGTTTCAACTCTGTTTTGCTATGAGGAACTTAAAAGTAATATCTAACATTTTAGTTGCAACATGACAGGAGATTTACTGTTGCTATCTGAAATGTTACTATTTCTTTAAAGATTCATGAAACATTTCAAAAATTGCTTTATGATACCTACTGGGTTTGTGTCTGTTGTGTTTATTACCTAATATTCTTCTTAAAGTAGATTAAGTTTCCTCTCAGACCATAAATAGAGTTTATCAGCTGTCCTTGGTGCTTTTGATTCATATATATATATATATATATTTTTTTTTTTTTTTTACTAAACTTATTGTTTTCTGTGGTTATTCAGTTGAAGTGATATCACACACCTAATTCAAGCTGGCTAAAACAAAATAATGCCTTGTCTTTATTCTAGTTTTCTCTAATTTTTCTTCAGTGAGCTATTTTAGGGACAAGAATTTTCCTAATTCTTATGACAACTTAAAAAAAATAGTTATATAAGTGAATAATTTATGTGACGGTGGAGATTTCAGAAAAATTTCTAAATACTGTATAATACTATACTTTCTGAAATTTCACTTTTCTAGAATTGTACAATGTGTTGACACATATTTATACAAGCTCCCTGATGAAAGAAGGAATAAGCTAACCGAGTGTAGTCATACCCAGCTCGAATGCCAAGGCTAGGCAGGAAAATTAAAAGTTCAAGACCATCCTGGATTAAAGGGGCAGGGGCATCCACACCTGAAGTCCCAGCACATGGAAGTTGGAGGCAGACGGACTCAAAGTTCACAGTCAGTGTTTGTTTGCTACATTAGTTGAGCTTGAGGTCAGCCTGGGTTTCATTCTCAGAAAGCAACAATAGAGTATAATAATAATAATAATAATAATAATAATAATAACAATAACAACAACAACAACAACACTGTGCCTGCTGGGTTACACATCAAACTTGAATACTTGTGTTTCAAATAACAGAAGCGGTAAAGTGGGCTCGGCTCTGTTTCTAAGAGTCTGAGGTACCAGCGGTTTCCTCTGTTATTAAATTTGAATTTGGATGACGAGTTCCCAAGAGAACTGAAGGGAAAGGTTAAACAGAAGGCTGATGTCACTCCTATGCTGGCAGGGACAGCTAGTGCTGTGAAAAGAATTACTTTGGAGAAATGGAAACTCACGTTGTGCCTTTCTTCCTTGCTCGCAGGAAGCTCGGATTCTGTGGCCCCCGATGTGAGTATTAGACTTTTGCAGTTGGTCCTATGTGAGGGAAGTTGGGTAGGACAGGGCTACTACACAGTACTATTTCTTGTTTAGTGTTAAGATGCATCAATGTTGATCAGATTGTCATGTTGTAAGCTGGAAAGACTGACGCTGATCTGTGAGACCATGTCTGCATCATTGTGGTATAAGCCAGCGTTGAAATCAATGATTGCTGAGTGTGGACGTGTTTCAGTAGATGACTTAGTGACGTGGTGTTCTGTGTTTCCATTCTCCTGTGCCACAAACTGGTTAGCTTCCAGTTCCAACCCTCAGTGCCCCGAGTCGCTGGGCTTGGGATCAAGAGGAGGAGAGACGGAGGCAGGAGCGGTGGCAGAAAGAGCAAGATCGCCTATTGCAGGTAGCTCCACACAGCCTGCGGGAATCCGGCGCTCGGCTTTCATTGGGCTCTTCTCACCTGTGCCACCCAGTCTTGAGAAGCAAGCTTGAAAAAAAGCAGAACCAAGATATCGTCCTCACCACTAGCTAAGACTGTTGCGTATTGCGTGCATATTTTGCACCGACCCTTACTTTTCCAGTTTGGTGGTTTTCAAAACTATCAGACATTAACCCTTATGGACCCAGTGAAGAGTGACACGCCCAGACTGTGAGCACTTGTCCTTGTTAGCAGTAGAAGAGATCTGGTTTGCCATCAATCAGCCTCCCTTATCCTAGCTGGAGGCCTTGATGAATTTACATCAGCAGTAAAGGTTGGGCATAGGTGCCTACTCTTTCTTGACACCTGTATTTTAGCTTAATGCAAGACCTTTTTTTTTTTTTTTTCCTCTTTCTTCCAGGACTAAAACTCTGATTGGTCACATGAAAGAGTGACATGAAGGTTTAGAGACAGCAAAATTGTTAATGGAAAATATTCTGCTTCCCATGAGAAGGCAACCTTGATTAATCATTATGCCCTATTTCCTCACAGGAAAAATACCAGCGTGAGCAGGAGAAGCTGAGGGAGGAGTGGCAGAGAGCCCAACAGGAGGCGGAGAGAGAGAATTCCAAGTACCTGGATGAGGTACCATGACGCACGCCTTGTTCTTATTCTTCTCTATACCTTGTTGGAGAACCTAGCGGAGGACACCACACCCCATTTTCCTAGACACTCTCACCTCTGTATTGAATTCTAGTATGTTAGAAATTTGCCTTGCTATTTTAACTTTTCTCTTGTATAGCACCAAGCAGTTATTCCTTGGAATTTTGGAGTAGTCTTTCTGCTCCAACTTAGACCTCAGTCTTTGTTTTTTGTTTGTTTTCTTATTTTTTGTTTTTTGTTTTTTTTCGAGGCAGGGTTTCTCTGTGTAGCCCTGGCTGTCCTGGAACTCACTCTGTAGACCAGGCTGGCCTTGAACTCAGAAATCCGCCTGCCTCTGCCTCCCAAGTGCTGGGATTTTTTTTTTTTTTTTTTTAAGGCACTGTGACTATCTTTTTGGCTGCTTACCATTAATCTCCTCTCTGTACGAAATGATAGAGAGACAGATGGTGACAGTGACGTGTTTGCTTTCTTTTATGGGCTGCCTAGGAGCTGATGGTCCTAAATTCCAACAGCATTTCTCTGACCTCCCGGGAGCCTGTGGCCGCCACCTGGGAAGCCACGTGGAGTGAAGGGTCCAAGTCTCTGGACAGCGAAGGCACCCGAGCGGGAGAGGAGGACAGGGGACAGCTGGAAGACGATGCTGTGTATGAGGACCAAAGTCAGAAGCTGCAGGAACTTGAGCAGGAGAAGAAACGGAAGGAGCAAGAGGCTCAGGAAGAGGAGCGCCGCAAGCAGCGGGAGGCCCAGGCCTGGGCAGAGGCAGAAGCTAAGGCTTGGGCGGAGGCCCAGGCTCGGGCAGAGGCAGAAGCTAAGGCTCGGGCGGAGGCCCAGGCCCGGGCAGAGGCTGAGGCTCAAAAACGAGCTGAAGCTCAGAAGCTCCAGGCAGAGAGGGAACGTGAAACGTCCGTCAAAATATACCAGTACCGAAGGTCTGTGCCCATAGCTCAAAGAGTTGTCCTCAATCAAGGAGTTTCAGCAACTGTGGCTTTGTTTTGTCTACCCTGTACGTCTTGTCTCCTCTGCCATCTTTGCTTTGACCAAGTGAACCAAATAATTCAACAGAGCCTTTGAACCACAAATACCATTGTGTCTCTTCCATTCCCTCAGCTCTTGCTGGCTTCCCAACATCAAAACTCCTTGCCAAAACCGGAAAGCTCACGCAAGCTGTCCTGGTCCTTTGAAGGCCTTACCCTTGGGGCTCTTCCCGGGTTTACTGTCTCCCTTGTTTACTTGTCTTGTGTGGAAATTACAGCCCTCTGCCTTGGGTTTCAGTATGTTCTGTTACCTCGGAAAATGATTTCCCTCACATATGTGTGGCCCCCCACGTATTTGAGGTACACTGCCTGACATCACCAGCTTAGCCTTCCAGAATACCTACTTCTGCCTCCTCACCATTTCTTTCTCCACCTTACTAGCCTGGGTTATTTTCCTCTTGGCCTGCCTACCCCAGGAAGATGTATTACAAAGCAGCAACTCTTGAAATATATTTCTGTAGCTCTAGATTATTACCAGAACATGTTGCTCCTACCCACCCCAGTGTATACACGCACAGTGAATGGGTGAGTGGACGTGAGATTAGCAAATGCCTATAGCTCTGTTTTCTACAGCAGCTGATTGAAATGTGTTTCTAGATCTTAAGCCATAAACGATTTACCTAAAGAGACCAGAATGCTATTTTGATATTCCTAAAGTCAGGGAATGTCTTAAATTTTGATATTTTAATAATAATAATAATAATAATAATAATAAAACCTCTTGCTCTTTAGGCCCATTGATTCCTACGACCTACCAAAGAGAGAAGACGACACTTCAGGGATGCTTCCAACTGACAGGTGTGGACTATTTCCTTTTACCTGGGTGGTCCTAGTTGGCTTCAGAGGAATGTTCGTTCCTCAGTTCACTTAGATGATTTGTAGAGCAACTATGGCCCTCTGTGGACTCCTGGAATATTAGGAAACCTTGAAGATTGTTCTTTGTATTCGTTTGTTTTTGCTGTGTAACAATTGCCTTTAAATTTTAGCTTCAGATTTTGTGGGTCAGCATTCTGAGCTGAGCTCATTCATTAACTTCTGCCCGCACGTCTGCTGTGAGTTCCCAGGGAGCTAGCTCTGCTTTGGGGAGGTGGTGGAAGTATCTGGGGACATGAGAGCAGCAGTCTTCAGCATCCTGTAAGCCAGCGATATCCTAATACGTGGATGGACAGAGAAGGACTAGGAATGAGGATAGTCTCCAAGACGCCAGAGAACTTACATAGGTTAGCAGTCGCTGAGTCTCAAGATGAGAAGTCTAGGAGTCAGTCCCCTGTATCGATTTTCAGAATTCAGACTTTCACGCCTGTCTAGAGTGGAGGTAGTGAAACGTTAACTAAGAAAGCAATCAAACCAAGACAAACCAAGGAAAGGACAGAATTATGATTCTAGTCCTCTGGAGTCAGAGGAAGGGGCATCTCTGTACATTCAAGGCTGGCTTAATCTACATCTCTCTTTTCAACCTTAACTGGGTTTATAATGCGGTCATATATACTATATACTATATGATAAATATTACTATATAGAATATGAAAATTATTTATATATATATGTATATATATATATATATACATATATATATATTGTAGTATATACTTTAGAGGCATTGGGGAGTGTAGCCTAACATCTGGTGGCAAATGTTTTCTTGTAATACCTTGTAAATACAGGTGTAACTATTGACAGATCTAGCTGTCTGGCAGTTACTGCATCATATCATGCTTTATAGGTCACTGCACAGAATGTCGCTATACATGATATGTACATCTGTGTATGTATATATGTATATATATCTGTATATGGTATCATTACTATTTCTGAAGTTCACTTAGTTTAGGAGAATGAGAAAATGAGCCTGTGTACTTTTATAGACCTGAAAGAAAATACCATTTTTCAGAGTAGCCTGCATAGTTAGGCATTATGCCTTACTATCTGTTTGGAATGCCAGGAGAACATCTGACAAATGGATGGTGAGAGATCTGTGGCCTTCTAATGCCTTAGCCACTCACATCTTGATTCTGGGCAGTATAGGCAAACCTAGGTCTGAGATCTGTCTGGAGCCTGCATGGGCAGAGCTGCAGGGCACTCTCCATCGTCTTAGGAAAGAGAGGCATGTGAGGATGTGGAGAAAGTGGAAAAGGGGCTCATGCCTTTAATTCTAGCCCTAGAGAGGCAGAGGCAGGAAGGCCTCGGAGTTTGAGGCCAGCCTAGGTTACAGGTCTACACAGTGAAACCTTGTCTCAAACAAACAAACAAACAAGCTAGGAAATAGCAAACAGAACCAAAACCATCTTTTTTGAATGAAAAACAATGTTCTTAATAAGACATATTTAATATATTCTGTTTTAGGAGTAAATCAAGATCTACTACGGAACTAAATGACCCCCTCATAGAGAAAAATGGTAAGTGTGATTTTTGTATTCAAACTTTTCTTTTTAAACACAATTATTCTTTTTTGTGTTGTCATATACTATGGTTGGTATTTTAAAAATATTTTTATTGGATATTTTCTTTATTTACATTTCAAATGTTATTCGCTTTCCCAGTTTCCCCACTTCTATGAGGGTGGTGTTCCTCCACCCACCCACCCACTCCCACCTCCACACCCTCAATTCCCCTACACTGGGGCATCTATTGAGCCTTCATAGGACCAAGGGCCTCTCCTCCCATTGATGCCTGACAAGGCCATCCTCTGCTACATATGCAGCTGGAGCCATGTGTACTCCTTGGTTGGTGACTTAGTCTTTGGGAGCTCTAGGGAGTCTGGTTGGTTGATATTATTGGTCTTCCTATGGGGTTGAAACCCCTTCAACTCATTCAGTCCCTTCTTTAACTCCTCCATTGGGGGCCCTGTGCTCAGTCCAATGGCTGGCTGCAAGCATTCGTCTCTGTATTTGTAAGGTTCTAGCTGGGCCTCTCAGGAGACAGCTATATCAGGCTCCTTTCAGCAAGCATTTCTTGGCATCCACAATATTGTCAGGGTTTGGTGACACTGTATAGGATGAATCCAATTTCCCTTATGAACATTGATGCAAAAATACTCAATAAAAGTCTTGCCAACCAAATCCAGGAACACATCAAAACCATCATTCATTATGATCAGGTAGGCTTCATCCCAGGGATGCAGGGATGGTTCAATATATGGAAATCCATAAACGTCATGAACTACATAAACTCAAAGAAAAAAGCCACATGATCATTTCATTAGATCCTGAAAAAGCATTTGACAAAATTCAGCATCCCTTCACGTTAAAAGTCTTGGAAAGATCAGGAATTCAAGGCCCATACCTAAACATAGTAAAAGCAATATACAGCAAACCAGTAGTCAACATCAAACCAAATGGAGAGAAACTTGACGCAATCCCACTTAAATCAGGGACTAGACAAGGCTGCCCACTCTCTCCCTACCTATTCAATATAGTACTTGAAGTTCTAGATAGAGCAATTAGACAACAAAAGGAGGCCAAAGGGATACAACTTGGAAAGGAAGAAGTCAGAATATCACTATTTGCAGATGATATGATAGTATATATTAGTGACCCCAAAAATTCCACCAGAGAACTCCTAAACCTGATAAACAGCTTCAATGAAGTAGCTGGATATAAAATTAACTCAAATAAATCAATGGCCTTTCTCTACACAAAGGATAAATGGACTGAGAAAGAAATTAGGGAAACAATACCCTTCACAATAGTCACAAATTAATAAAATACCTTGGCGTGACTCTAACTAAGGAAGTGAAAGATCTGTATGATAAGAACTTCAAGTCTCTGAAGAAAAAATCAAAGATCTCAGAAGATGGAAAGATCTCCCACGCTCATGGATTGTCAGGATTAATATAGTAAAAATGACTATCTTACCAAAAGCAATCTACAGATTCAATGCAATCCCCATCAAAATTCCAACTCAATTCTTCATAGAGTTAGAAAGAACAAACATTTGGAATGACAAAAAACCCAGGGTAACAAATACTATTCCCCAAAATAAAAGAACTTATGGTTGGTATTTTTAAGTGCAGGGCACTTTAGATACATTAAGATTAGATAGCTATCATGCTTTTCTGAGTATCTGTGATAAAATAATGATCTTCTGTTTATTTTGGATTTCTGTTTTTGATATATATATATTTTTAAATTTTATTCTATGTGCATTGGTGTTTGCCTGCATGCTTGTCTGTGCATGGATGTGGGAGCCACTGGATCTGGACTTACAGACAGTTGCAAACTACCATGTGGGTACTGGGTATTGAACCCAGCTCCTCTGGAAGGGCAGCCAGTGCTCTTAACCACTGAGCCATCCCTCCAGTCCTATTATAGCTTTCTTTATAATGGAAAGAGTTCCGTATTGGGCATTTGAATAAGTAAGGAAATGTTTGGGGGACTTTTCAAAGAAAAAGGTCATAGCTTTGCATAGTCGACTTTATCTTACATCTAAGGAATGAGGATAGAAAATAGTGTAGAAAACTTTAAGATTATATATAAATTTGAAATCATGCATGTAAATGGTGAAAGGTTGGACAATCTGAAGTGATAGAGATTTTTTATTCCTCGTTTCACAAAAATCATTTGAGGCTTGGAGCAGGATATAAAATATGGGTCTGCTTAAAATATGACTGGAATTATACAAGTAAGGAAAAAGCCCTAAGCAATAAGCATCATTTGCACAGAGTTTGCATAGCAGAATGCATAAGCAAATTATTAGTTTTTGTACCTGAGGAAAGGCTCAGGTGGGGCTTGAGGCAGACAGACAAGCTTCAACTTCAGCCCATCACTGACCCACCTATAAAGCAATGCTAGTCTCTAATGCTAGCTATTTCTATTTTTTAAAATGAAGAAGTGATAGTCTGGATTTCATGTGTTATCTTTAAATTGCTGAGGAGGAATTTTTATAAGAAAGGCCTGGGTAGTCTGGTGGCAGCTGGTTTGTGTCTCTGGTCAAAGCTCTTAGAGTTAGCTGCCACTGGGGTAGGTGGCATTATTCTCCCCTGGTTAGTAGACTCTTCAATGGTCTTGGCTCTATTTAACTTGCCAGCATTTTGGCACCACTTTCCCTTTAGGAAACAGAGCTCTAAATTATCAGGCCCTCTCTTAGGTTCTTACTCAGCAGATACTTCTAACGTGGTCTCCTGGTCTGTGAGTCTTCTCCTATTTGGATTTCCTAGCTCTTTCCCCTTGAACTTGGCTCCAGCTATTGCCAAAATTACAGATTAAGTACACTTGTCCTGTGTGACGTACTTTTAGCCTGTGGTGTTTATACTCTGCCCAGAGTGAGACCTGGTTGACAGTGCAGCACCGTGCCTGCCTGAAACAGCTGCTCATTCTTCTGGTTTTGTGTCTCCCCTGGATAGTAGTTGGTATGTGTTTACTTTCCTTCAGTAGCCCCAGGTTCTTGAATTAGCAAACATTAGAAATTGTTACATATTTGGCAAGATGACTTGGTTATGCCATTAATCAAATGAAACTGTTTTATTTAAATGAAAAATATTTAATTTGAGCATGAACACATTGATGTTATTAATATACTAAGTATGGGTGTGTATAAAAAGTTTTTTGTGGCTCTATTCTTTGCTTACTTGGAGGTACCTAGATAAGCTAAATATTATGAAAGTTGAGGTAACAACGGTGACTTAGAGAAGAAAGTTAGTTAAAATTGCCTTATCCAGGCTGAAGCAAGGATGACACCCGCAGGCTGTATGTGTTTTACATAAATAGGAAATTTAGTCAACAGACCCTGGGGCTGAAAGCTGACATAATTATCACTAATACACTTAGTAGTTATATTACAGTTGTGGAAATTTCTTAGAGCACAAATAAACTTGATAACATTATGGATGACTCTTTTCCCCTCACCAGGGCTATGTCAGTGACTGAAAGATCCAATGGCGCAGTCCTGACTTATTCTGTGATTCACACTGTGAACGCTTAGCCCCGTGCCAACTAGAGATGTGTGCATTTGTCTTGTTTCTCGCCACGCTTGGGGCTAGGGCAGAGAAAATGCATCGGAAAATTCTGTTTCCCTACAGACTCTTCCTAGCCGCGAGTGCACTTGATTGAAAGAAGATGAACAGTTTGTAGCTGAGCGTTTTTGGGGTCTGTAGGGTTTTTTTTGTTTGTTTTTGTTTTGTTTTGTTTTTGCAGGCAGCCTTGATGGTTTTCTTGTATGCATCCCAATGGGTGTACTGGAATTTCCACTGGTTGCTGTCTGTTCTCCTGCAGACATCTCCCTGGAGATGGATGGTGTCAGCTCATGTGACTAGTGATGGGTCTGAAGTTGCACTGTCTTGGGAGGCTGATCTGCTGCCATTTCTTGTATACTTACACCGAAGCTTTTGGTATGTTATTCATTTAGGAAGCAGCAAATATTCAGAGAGAATTGGGGCCACTAGCTTTTCACATAGGAGTTCTAAGAAGGATCAAGCCCCCTCAGAAGCAGAGTTGGAGAGACAGCAAATCCTTCAGGAAATGAGGAAGAGAACATCTCTCCACAATGACAACAGCTGGATCCGACAGCGCAGCGCCAGTGTGAACAAGGAGCCCATCTGCCTGCCTGGGATCATGAGGAGGTGAGACAGTTCCCCATCGCTTCCTCTTCCCTGTGACGCAAAGGTCTCATTTGTAGGGCCCCCTCCCTTAGAGAGAGAGAGAGGCTGAGAGAGTCTGGGAGTGGGGGGAGGTCATTGAGTGCTATTTTGTGTGTCATAATGAGTTGTTGTGTCTAAACTGTCTCATTTAAGCTGACGGCAAGCAATGTTTTCAAGTAGACACAGTTACTCTTGTTTTTCTCTGTGAAGAAACTGGTTGAGGCAGAGAAACCAGCTGGGCAAGATCTCATTAGGAGGAGGTTCTAAATCCAAATGTTGGGTTTTGCAATGGGATACAGATAATTGAATACACTTTTGACTCCTGCATATTAAACTTGAAGAGAATGAAACCTACTTATATTCATAATGAGATTAATGGTTAGGTTGGAATCATGATAATTGGGTTCACAAAATTGTATGAAAACATAATTTTGTGACTTTTTAGATGGTAACTGTGTAGATATGAATTAGGTAAGGATGGGCATTTGGAGAGGTCTGTCCTGGCAAACAATCCTGCAGTTACTCTGTTGGGTGTTCTATCAGCTAAGCATGGAGACTTACTTGTAACCTGTGTCAGCTACAGAACTAATTGTCTCGCTATACAAATAACTCATTTAAAACCCACAAGGCAATCCTAGTAACTTCCTCTACGTTTGTATCTACATCTGTCTGTCTCTTTGTCTGTAGCTAAACTGCACAAGCTGTGTGATAGATAGTTCATGGGAACCAGAAACAAAACCAGTACATACGTAAAAATCATCACCACTGTCAGACGGCAGCCTGTCTTCCTGCGTCGAAAGTGTGTACAGCATTAAGACATTGATTTAAACTGGTGCTGGCAACGCATAAGAAAATAGGAATTCTCTTTTCCAACAGCTTCAATCAATTTTTTGTGGTGAATTAAACCAAGTATACACTTCTTTACCAGGGTGCTATCTTCTGGATTCTGTTAAATTAAGCAAGCATACAAAGATAGAGGCAAGGACACACACTATTGGCAATGGTGAAAAAAAAAAAAAAAACCAAAGCAGAAAATTTAAACCACCTCATCCACAAAACACAATATTATTCTTAAAGGTGCACCTAGTTAATAGCGGCACAGCAGTTAGAATGCTGTACAAGTATTAAAAGGTGCACGGTGCACTGTGTGCAGTCAGCACCTCAGGAGATAAGGAAGAAAGGGTCCAGTACTCTTGTGCTTTCGGGATGGAGTGCATGCTGTATGTTTTTTCCTCATTTAGGCAAGCACACCAAATTTAAAATAACTCCTCTCCCGTGTGTGAGGGTTGTCTGGTCTGTTCTTTGCCTGGTGTTGGCTTCGGCACTTGAGCAGCCATGGATCTGGAGTTGGCGATTCCTTTTTTTCTTTTAAATAAAAGAGATAGTAACGGTCTGGCAGCCCCTCCGCCATGTATTCATTGTTTCTTTAATGACTCTGAGCATGTAAAATGCCCATGAGTTCCGCATGTCTTAGCAATGGCCTTTCTGAAGAGATCCCTCCTGGGCTCAGCCAGGGCTCTTGAATTGTAATTCCCTTCCCACACAGCTGCTGGAGCTACCTCATGGTGCAGCACTAACATTCAAAGAGGAAGCTTTCAGAAGACAGTTCCAGACGTGAAAATGCTTATCGCTCTCCATGCATATCACATTTGCCGGTGCCCTATGCTGTAAAATAGCCACATGGTCAACCCCAGGGTCAGTGGGCGGGCACTGAACAGGAGAGCAGACACACAAAAAAATGAATGGTTCTATGGGAAGCATTGGCTTACAGGCTATCACGTGATGAGGCTTTTACGGTTGTAAAAGAATAAAAACCATATTGTTCCCATTTTGAGGACTTCTATAGACGCCTGTAGTAACTTACATATGCAAATTTGTATGTATGTGTAATTATTTCCTTGCATATCTGAGAAAAACCTGTAAGGAGTCACAATTAAGGGTTGCTGCTTTGGAGGATTAGGGCGAATGTAGAAAGTAAGGGAAGAAGGAACCCTTGTCCACCCCCAGAAGACCCTTGCTTGCTTCTTGACCTATTCCCTATGGAATTTATATTGTAATGTTGCATTACTTACAATGTTAAGTAGAAAAGAAAAGAAGGAAAGAGAAGAGAAGAGGAAAGACCAAAACAATTATTATTTAAGCTTCTGGCTGGAAGAAAGATTTAAATGCACTAATAAACTCAACAGCTAGAGAAGCATTCATCATTCAGCTTTTGTAGAAAATCTAAATCCTGAATGCAGGGTGGCTTCTGTTTCCTGTAACGTAGACACTGAACAGTTGCTGACCCATTGGACTTGGGGTGGCGAATGGGAGTGTCCGAAGCAGGCCTGGGTTGCACTGGGGTCAGGGGACTTTGGTTTGAAGCCAGAGCCTCATCCATACACTCCAGGCTTGGACAATGTAACTCCTATGAGATTAAAAACATCCTTGTATAATGTTGTGAAGATTAAGTTAAATATGTCTGTGAAAATGTATAGTTCAATACTTATGTGCTTAAAATTTTCTGATTGGATTTTAAAAGACTGAGGCTTATATGTTGTAACTGTTTAAGGGATGAGTGACTGCTAGTATTAGCTTTTCTTTAAGAAGTAGTTTTCTCCCCACTTTGATACTTGGTCTTTTTGTCTAAGGACCTCTACAATGAAGGTTACCGAAATATGAGATGTTACAGTACCTCTGGTGCAGAACAATTTATTGTTAAGGGTATACATAACTGGAACCAGCTTAGTTGAGCCTAGAAAATGCATAAAGGAGGTCTTACATTCACCCCAATGGTGCATCTGTTAGGCAAGTTCCAGCAGTGTAACGTGACTCATGTCACTCCTGTGACCCCTGCCCTGTGTTTCAGAGGGGAGTCTCTGGACAATCTGGATTCCCAGCGGCCGGGTTCTTGGAGGCAGTCCCCTTGGCACAGCCAGCCTGCCGGGGTCTATGCGTCTTCCTCTGTCCAGGACTTCAGTCGCCCCCCACCTCAGCTGTTGTCTACATCAAACCGTGCCTACATGCGGAACCCATCCTCTGCGGTGCCACCTCCAGCCGGCTCTGTGAAGACCTCCCCAGGGTCTCCCTCTCCACGCAGCCATTCCCCTTCCATGTCACAGTCAGGCTCTCAGCTACGGAATAGGTAAGGCCCCTTGTGTGGTCCCTTTGTCTTAATTTTAAGGGTGTTCCTTCTTTAAAATCATCCAGTAAAGAAGAAAAGCAAGTCCTTTTGAGTGCATGGAATTGGGTGTTCCTGTATCAAAGCTGTTGAGAAGGCTTTCTCCTGCCTCTGTCTGCCGCCTGCCTAGTGTTTACAAATGTCTGGTAAAGGCACTGGAGATCTTTGACATGTCTGCACGTTGCCAGGCTCTCTGTTGCCCGTGCTTTTGGTCAGTGTCTCAGATGGCCGCTTTCTCTGGATAGATCACCATGTGGCATCACCAAACAAAACAGTAGCTCGTGAATGCTTTTCATATTTATGACCGAGAACAGTATTATGAAGTGTGTTGGACTTTTAATGGCACTTGAATAGAAGCTCATTGGAATGGAATGTGAAAGAAGAGCATGATAAGAAGGCTGCATAGCCTGGGTAGTTTCAGCAAACTGGATTTAAAGAAAACCATCCTGAAGGTTTGATCTTGTGTTTGGAGTCTTGGATTGCTTTGACTGTTACCCGATCTGCTAGCGTTCTGCTCCGGCCTCATCACTTGGCTCCTGTAGTTCGTGTGTTATATAGGGAGGTGGCAAAGTTAGGTAGCATCTCGCATGGCCATTTGCCTCTGGGCTATGGGGTGAAGCCCTGATGTCCGCGTGGGTTGTGTTTTCAGAGGTTCACAGTCGTCTTTAGTCATCCCAAAGGAGTTCTAGTTCCCATCACAAATACAATGATTAGGGGTAGAAAGCCATTTGTATTTGGATACTTTTAAGCTGTTAAGTAGTAGACTTAGATAAGAAAATGCCGTCTATCAGTCCAAGACAATGGTATGGTTACCAAGGTCCACAAACTATATTAGGGTGTTGAATTACAAGAGAAATGGTGAGGAGGCCAGTGCTTTAGTGTAGATGGAGTTTGCAGAGGACAGGAACTACCATTCACGGACTCTCCCACGGAGGGTCCATATGTGAGAATAGAACAGGAGAGGGCTTGGGGCAAGCCTTGGGATTTTCTGCCCAGGGAAGGTCTCTGTCCAGCAGATTGCTCTCTTCTCCAACTCTCAATAGCTATGCATCCCCTGCACTCCTTAGTGGGACTGTGGTTCTGTTTTCCTTCTGAGTGGGTGGGAAAGGATGGGTGAAGATGAAGGGGTTATCCCTTTAAAAGCACTAGGCAACCAGCCCCAGATGTGTAAATAAAACGGGAACCGCCATCCCTGGCTCATCCGCAGCTCTTAGGCAATAATGACATCCTTCTCAACAGAGGTGGAGCCAAGAATGTGTTTAGGTTTCTAACCAGAAAAGTGAAATAAGAAGGGCTAAAAAGTAACTCAGAGAAGGCAAACCACAGAGAATCAGATGGCCCTGAGGGTGGAATGCCCTGAGTGGAATTTTGTGTATCAGCCAACTGAATTAATTAGCAAGAGGATGTAACAGAGCAGAAATACTGGTGAGTCCATATGTAACCAAAGGGGGAATGCCATCAAAATCCCAAATGGACCAATTGCATCCCCTCGAGCCTCTATCAAGACAGTTCAAGGTATAGTGAAGGCATGCTTTAGTTGGCTGCAGAAGGTTTCTCTCCTACGGCTATCAAGATACTTTCTTAAGTTACCATTGTTGCTGCCGCCGATGCCGAGTGTGACTTTAAATGCCAACCTTGCACAGCACACGTGAAAGCCTCCGTTCCGTTCTTGTTCCGCATCTAGGTCAGTGAGTGGGAAGCGTGTGTGCTCCTACTGTAATAACATTCTGGGCAAAGGAGCCGCCATGATCATCGAGACCCTGGGTCTTTCTTATCATTTACATTGTTTTAAGGTGAGCCTGAGTCAGAGAGCTTGCCGCCGCTGCCAATGCCGATGCTACCACCACCGCTGCCGCTGGCCTGCCGCACTTTGCTTGGAGAGCGCATGGCTTCTATGAGCCCCGCCCCGGGTTGTGGATGTGCCACTAACAAGCTTGGTGCTGTTATCTGTCCGTCTGTGCCGTGCTGGTGTTGCAGATTGCTTGCTACCGCTTAATTTTCCAACCTGGAATCTTCTTTTATATGTTAGTCTGGAAGGCCTATGCTTTTTGTAGCTCAATATGCTAGAATTCTATAAATAAAATTTACAGTGCACAGTGTGTTCTCTAGCGTGCTGCCATGGGTAGACTTAAAATTTAATTTACCAGTGTTTTTAGCAACATGGAGACATGCAGTTATCAGTGTCTCAAACGATAGCTTTTAATAGTGTCTAGAAGGAAAACCACTGTAAATATTTTTACAATTGCATAGCCTGCCTGCCTATTCCTGATATTTTTGTTTTTTGTTTTCCTATATAGTAAAAGGTTCAGGCTGTAATTCTTTGTTTTATAGTGTCTAGGCCTATAAACACACATCAGGTTTCATTTTTGAGCTTTCATTAGGCCAGAAGAAAGTCTCCCTATTTTTGATCCTGGAATTCCAAAGTTAGCAGCTTGCTTAAGCATATAAATTTGTGCTGTATCCATGTAGAATAGACTGAGTCAGAACAGTGTTTGAACACACCCAACACAGACACACACACACACACACAGAGGGAGAGAGAAAAAGAGAGACAGAGACAGAGAGACAGAGAACACCAAAGCCCCTAACCTTGACATAAAGCACCCCTTATGGAATACTCAACCAGTGATGTCAAGACACTGGGAACGGTCCACTCCAGACTGGAATGCCAGAAACCCAGGTTGTTTTTCTCTCTGGTTCTTCCATGTTCGTTAGTATTGATTTCCTTGGAGCAATGAAGTCTGAATTTCCTTAAGCCAATCATCAATTTGTTTTCAAATTTCTTTACCCTCAGTAGATTTAGAATGATCATCTTGGCTCTCAAAATTTGCTTTCTGAGTTCTTAGTGTCTAATCTAGCAGGCTTGATTTAAATCCACTAATTGCCTTTTGGCCTCTCCCATCCCTTTGCTTTAATGTAGTATACCCAAGAGTTTCAAGGCTGCATCCTATAATCCTCTTGCTCACTTCCGTATATCCCATCATCCCCTGTGTCTCTCATCTTCTGAGAGAGCTCCAGGCTCTTTGTAGTTAACTAATTGTATATATATATATATATATATTTGTTTTTTTTTGTCTATCAGTGTGTCTCCTGTGGGTGTGACCTCGGAGGCTCTTCCTCAGGAGCTGAAGTCAGAATCCGAAACCACCAACTCTACTGCAATGACTGCTATCTCCGATTCAAATGTAAGAGAGCAAATCAGAGAGAAAATTTCTTGTCTTTTGAGGAGACCACGGGTTCCTATGTCTTTCCCTGAGCCTTGAGCTACCTCCTCTTCCTGAGAGTCCCTGTCATAGGGTCCTGGGCTCAGATCCTCTTCAAAGAGGCTGTGCAATGAGTTCCAGCCACTCAGGAGAGGGTTGTGGGGTTGGGGACCTGGAGGGGCTTGTATCCAGAAATCGGGACATTGACTCTGGTTTGCATAGATCCTGGAGAAACTTCTAATACCTCATGGAAAACAGGATACAGGGTTAAGGCAAGTCCTCTGAACAGACTTTGGTCTGCCTCCTGATTAAGGCTTCATCTTCATCATCAACTTATTTCCATATCTAATGATAAGACCTTAATGTGATTTATAATGTAATCAACTTTGAAAATGCTTGCATTACTATATAACCATGTATTATTCATATATAAAATTTTGAAAAAGAGAATTTTAATTCTGTCTATATGGTGTTTCAGTGTTACTGAATTAAAAAAATAAGTGTTACTTTCTTTTTAAGCATGTGTTTATGAGTATCTCATAGTGTAGGGTAGCATAACTCTGTTGTGTGTTGTTTATAGCCTCAGTAAGGAAGACAGCAGCTGTTGCTGTATATATATAGTTTTGAACCTTGATGCTGGTAACGTTTTTCTTCCTTGTTGTGAAAGGGTGGCACAAGTGGTATCTACAAACCTATTGCTTTTGAACTCAGAGGTATTTATGCGGTCCTTTATGTGCAGAGTGTTTGAAAATGATTTGAACCGGTCAACTCTCTTTTATCTGTCAGCAACTTCTTTCCTGGTTGTCCAGGCCTTCCTGGAACGCTGACCCTGAAGGTGGGAGAATGTCTAGGCTGGGCATGGGGTCTTGGCAGTGTGTCTGTGTGTGCACTTTTCTCTCTTAAACCCAAAGCCAAACATAATTGATTTTTGGAACCACTGCTCACGCCTTTTCTCTCCTTCAGTACGAGTAACAGAGAGTTGAAGGTTTTGTTTTTGTGTTCATTCATACTCTGTGTTTTACAAATAAAGAATTCTAGACCCCAGAGGCTGCAATTGCCTGCCTTTGTCCTAAGACTAAGCGGCAGGTAACTCTTCCTACCTCACTGGGCCACTCTGAGTGACGACTGCTTATGAACTCCCTTGAGCTGACATTCCCGTTTCTGAATCTGAGTGCTTTTCTCTCTTCTCTCCTTTGCCTAATCAGCTGGACGGCCAACCGCCATGTGATGTAAACCCCCATTCGAAAGCGCTGTTGCAGATAGAAGAGGAGGCGCTTGTCACTGATGCAGAGCTATAAAAAAAAAAATGCTGGATGGTTTTTTCCCCTCTTTTTTTTTTTTAAAGGAATAATCATTGCCTCGTTAAATGACATAGGAACACTGTGGTGTTGGTAGGACCTGTATTTTTGTTGTTTATTTATAAGAAGGTAATTATGTGTGTGTGTGTGGGGGGGGGAGGAGTGCAGTATTGACCTTTTAAATTCAGCATCCTAAAAGCACAAGTGGAAAAGAAAACTAAACAAAGCTCAAGAACTTAAAATCCTTCTCATACTCATATGATTAATGATCTCGTTTGACTCTCTAGTGGTTTTTCGAAGAAGGTATTTTATTTTAATTTTTTAAGTTCTTAAACATTATTTGAAATAGTTAATATAAATGTGTAACTGTGTTTGTTTATTATAATGTATTCTAAGTTAATGTGGATCCATATGAAAAATTTCACTTAAATCCACTCATAAATTTGCTTCTTTTGTGGTTTTCTTTACACGGAAATAATCCAATTGAAAAATAATTTTGCCTCTCTGTAATGTTTTATTGGTTTGAGGAGGGCACTCAATTTTCTTTACAAGGACTGTTGATGCTAAGCAAATGCCAGGAGAGGGCTGTTTACTTTCAGTAATGAAAAATATCCATGGCTTGTATACCAGTGATTTCCTCCAGAAACACGTGAGCTCTTCTGTTCCGCTGCCTTTGTAAATAAACTTGGTGATGCATTTAAGGAATGCTTTTTAAAACTCTTTATTGTTTCTAATTATTTAATGCGTTTGTGTTTCTAAAGTATGTGGTGTGTATGTATGTGTGGTGTCTGTGTGTGTGGCATGTGTATGTGTGTGTAAGAAGGTAATTATGTGGCAGGTGTGTGTGTGGCATCTGTATGTGGGTGTGTATGTGTATGGAGTCTGTGTGTGTGTCATATGTGTGTGTGTGTACCACAGGCACGTGAGTGTTTGTGGAGGCCAGGGGAGGGTGTTGGGTTACCTGGAGCTGGTGGATGAGAGACATCCATTATGGCACTGGAAACTGAGCTCAGGCCCTGAAGAGCACCAAGCTATCCTCCTGGCGACCCTGCCCCAAGGCCCCCTCTCATGCCTTTTAATTCTATTTAAGTGTGCACACCTTCTTTATTACATCTTACATATCTTTACTAAGGAGCAATTGACACATAAGACAAACTGCATATGTTTATATTCAGTGTGTATAACTTGGCAAGTTTTGGTGTGTGACTTCCTGCTACACTATTCCCACAACCACGATGGTTCTGTAGAAGTTTAATCTTAATCAATAATTTTATTTCCGATAATGTTATGATTTTGAATGTGCTTTTATGGCAATGGAAGTGGCTGTTGGATCAGCTTTTAAAGATCTATTCTTTTTTTTCTCCTAGGGAGTTTGGAAAAATATCTAGAGCAAAAGCAGTGCTTTAAGACAAGAAATATGGATCAAAAATAGCTAATATAAAATGTTAGTGAGCTTTGAATAAAAATATAAGGACCCTTGGCTCCTTGGTAAAAATGCAAATACTGCGAGAGCTATGTTAGAGGAGGCTTAAAATACATACTAAAGCGTTAATACGGGAGGAAAATAAGAATCAGTTCCAGAGTGTTTGGTTGCTGAGTAATTCTTTTTATTTCCAGTTATTAAAGTAATATGTACCTATTAAGGACATTTTGCCAAATTCCCCATAGCATTTGGAACGTAGCCTACAGCTCCAAACGCCAACGAAAGCACCAGTGTTTGAACTCATTCGGCATGCGCGTGTTTATCCTGCGACTTAGCTAACACTGGCTGAGTTTTCCATAGTCTTTTTTAAATTTATTTAATTTTATTTGTAATTCAGTTTTTACACTCGCTATTCTGTTTCCCGCCCCTCCCTGTCCACCCTCTGACTGCTCCACATCCCACACCCCCTCCCCCACCCCACCTGACCTCTAAACTCCCTGGAAGTCCTTTTCATCATGCATGTTACTCAAGCATTCTACCCCAGGTTATACCCCTAAGTCTCTGTTTCTTTTTATTTAATTTTTATTGGTATTTTTTTTATTACACACTGTCATGGGTCTCATGAGGATGCTTTTATCTAGGAGTATCATATGCTTTGATTGTGTTCACCCTTCAATGTCCCCTCCTCTCCCCAGACAATAGAACCTCTACTTTCATGTCATATGTAAAATATCATTGTATATGAAATGTAGCATCTATAAATAAGAAAAAACATTTGATATTTAATGGGATGGTTTCCATTTGCAGTTATTGTACATTGTGTGTGTGTGTGTGTGTACGTGAGAATGTGAGCATGTAGTGCCACTGTGTGAATGTGTGTGTGAGTGTGTGAGAGAGAGAGAGAGAGAGAGAGAGAGAGAGAGAGAGGGAGAGGAGAGAGAGAGCGCGCAAGAGCAAGCAAGCAAGCGAGCCAGCCCACAGAGCTAGTTTTCTTCTTCTACCATTTAGGTTGGCAGCAAGCATCTTTAACTCTCTGAGGTACCAACCGACCCCTGTGTTCTTTTCTTAAAATAATAGTTTATTTTTCCTTATGGCAAACAAAACACCACTGTGTGTATATATACCACATTTTCTTTACTCACGTGTTTGTGAACACCTAGGCTGATTTGATAATTTGAGTTTTATGAACAGAGTTACAATAGAAATATCTCCTTTGGTTCTTTTGGGCATAAACTCAGGAATAGTATGGTTGAGTCCTATGGCCATTCTGTTTTCAGTTATGTGAGGAATCTCCATGCTGATTTCCATGGTGACTAATTTACATCCCTACCAACAGTCCATAAGTGCATGGTGGTACCCTTTTACCCACATAACCTCCCTCTCTCTCTCTCTCTCTCTCTCTCTCTCTCTCTCTCTCTCTCTGTGTGTGTGTGTGTGTAAATTACAGCTGGACAATTTCTAAGCTGAATGACTGACTTGTGGGCTAAGTGGGCAAAGCAGACAAGATTGATAATCTGTAGCCAAGCAACAGCCAAGATGGGGTTGCAGAATCATCGAGAATCATTCAGGGCGTGTGTGAGTGGCATTTGCTAACATTCACTCTGTTCTACAGAAACTAGTACAAACTATGCCTCCCTGCAGTGGTAGAAGTGTGGGAGAGAAGTTAGAAGGGATGGCTTCTTGGTTCAATATTGCTTAGAAGGTGTTTCCAGTCACAAGTATTCGTGAACATAGTGAATCATAAAAGAAGTTTTCACTCCATAGGTATGTTAAAGTGTGAGTCATCTTTGATACTAAATTAAGGAAGGAAAGTATTGTGGAAGCTAAATTTGTTCTGTTTAAGGATTTAATCTTAGTACTTTGCTTGAAATATTCCTCAGTATCAGAGTGATTTCTAATCTCTAACACCACAAATGGAACTGTCTGAATTTCAGTGATTAACAGCATAATAGCTACCTTTGGTGTCTAATAGGATGCATTGTTGCTGGGACTTTATTTTTTTAAATAGCACTTTTACATCCTTCCGGGCAATCTGGAAAAGGGATTAAGAAGGCATGCTCTCACAAGTCCAAATTCATGCCAATGGATATGGATTTAAAAACTCATTTGTGCACAGATATATGCGTAGAGTCAAGAAAGCAACTTTCAGGTGATTCTTTTAGAAACACGTGAGCCTGAAGGTCATGGACACACTCACTTCAGTCCATGGTCAAGGAGACCTGGCCTGGAAAAGGAACACAGTACGTGAAATACTGAGAGCTGGGGTCACTGAAGGAGTAGAGATGTCTCAGTGGCAGTTGTTACTTGATTTTGTTCAGAGCAGGTATGATTCTAACGAGTCAAGCATTCGGGGGGGGGGGAATAAATACATTTCTGAGTCAAGTCCACATCCCATGGGTTTCTCTCTTTTGTATTCTCACCAAAACCTTACGCAGTCTGGCCTGTTCTGCAGAGGCCTGGGCAGGTCAGCAGCTCTGCTCGGGGTGACAGCCTTTCAGGAAGTGAAGGAGACTATTTGCCATGGTACCAAAAGATAGAGAAAAGGAACAATTTCCAGTATTCTCCTGGACAGTGAGATGCTGTGGTTTAAAATCGTTTAGTGCACATATCATAGAGAACAGAAAAAGAGGAGTCTGAAGGGTCCCAACACAAAGAAGATGTTTCAAGGAGATAAAAATATCACAGAGACTTGTTCATTGCGCACAGTAGGTATGTACTGAGTTATCACCCGAATCCCATAAATCTTTACAGTGATCATGTGCTCACTTAAATACACTTAAGGTCTACAAATACCAGATGGAAAATGCCACGGGACCGAATGAGTTCCAGAAGTACTTTCCGGAGAGGGACAACCGGATTATCTTCATTTTAGGCTTTTTGTCAAATGTCATCTAGGAGGATTATGGTGACCAGTTGGAGTCATTCTCTGAGGTAGCTTTATGACTTTAGGGTACATTTCAGCCTGCAAGTACTTTGTGTTTTGTTTTGTTTTGTTTTGTTTTTTTCTCATTTGTTAATTCATTTTGGACCTCAGAGCAATACAGGTTTTATCTGGGCATAGGATTGTCTGGTTTTAGTTGTATCACCAGTATTCAGAATAGTGACACAGCTGAGCAGTGATGGTGTATGCCTTTAAGCCCAGCACTCAAGAGGCAGAGGCAAGCAGATCTCCTGAGTTCAAAGCCAGCCTGGTCTACAGAGTGAGTTACAGAGAAACCTCATCACAAACAAAGAAATATGCCATAGTAGGTGACAATAAGCAATGAATAACAGAAATGTCGTGGTGGGACTGGGTAGGTAGGTGGCTGAGGGGACTCAGCCTACCGGCATGCTGAGACCCAGACAGCTGGAGACAAGGTAGATTAGAAGCCAGAGAGGAGACAAGCTGCATATCAGGGATTGAGCTGAAGCAGGAGAAAACGCTATTCACTCTGTGTGTGGGATTTCTATGGTCAAGTCAACATGGATAGAAAGAAATTGACTTCCTACTCAACAGGTAATCAAGAAGTTCGATTTATCTCACAGTTCAATAATGTTGAGCTTCTCGTTCATCTCAGCCTATGTGACCGTTCGCAGCATTGGCTCACCCTGAGAGCAATAAATTGATTGATACTATAATGGTGACAAGATTTTTCACTCCCTTGTCTATTGAAAAGACTGATTTTCTATTTTTTCTCCACTGTGTAGGAAGTCTTCCCCGAAGACTTCACCAAAACACCACAGTTATGGATAGAGCTTGAGTTATTTGCTTATTTTGAGCCAAGAGTGATCTTCTATTCATGTCCATCAGGATTCCTACTTTTAGCTTGTCAGAACAGCCTCCAGCCATGTTCGTGTTAATCTAGGAGGTTATGATGGAATACATGTTGGGGTATCAACCACAGTTTTTATTATAGTTAGCATTTAGGAACTTTCAGAATACCTTATCTTGATCTCAGAGGGTTTCTTAAGAATCAATACATAGAGAAAGGAGACAGGGCAAAAGTCATGTGTGGACATGTTCCTTAGTCACAAATGGCATATATTCTACCAACTAGAAAAGACTGGCTCAGGGCAATGGTGAGGAGAAACCTGGTTACTTTGCAAATGCCTGCTGTAAAATCTGTGAAAGACAATTTCATCTTCAAATTTCTTATATAAACTTCAGGACTGCAACACATGAATTGAGTATTCTTTTCCTACAGTTAAACTCTAAACTCGTAAGGTTTGGTGTTAGATGCTACATTTAGGTGACTTGGGAAGTTCTTATTTTGCTTTGTAACTCGATGAAGCTCTTTGCTACTTACATTATAAAGACCCTTAAAGTACTTTATGGACAGTTAAATTTATTTTTTCACAACTTATTTCTGCAGAGGATTATCCCAAGTAGATTAGAGTAAAAATAGAATTTACTGCAAATGCCACAGTAGAGCCTACAAAGATCATAAATTGATATATTTTTGCATGCTATTTATTTCTTAAAATTAGCTCCAAAAGATTACTGTGTTACAGGTTTGCCTGTGAGACACTGACTATCCATGTTTCCATTTAAACCGTCCATTTGTTAGGAGCACATTTGCCTCTTCAACCTACTACACAGCACTCAGGGAAAGTCCTTTGGAGTTGGTCTGAGGGATTTTGAGTTCAAGTCCTTGAGTAATGGAAAGCTCTTCTTACTTCCAATCCAATTTAGGATGTCTGAGCCGTGAGACGCCCTGTCTGAGGCTGTCTGAGACTTAGGTTAGAATGCCCACAATGCTTGAGTCCTTGTCTCAGGAAGACAGATGAAAGTGGCCTTACAGAATTCATATCAGGGCGTGTTGAGCACTCTCTACATGTCAGAACTGTCCAAAGTAGGACAGTGCATGGCGGTTTCACATTATTAAGTACAGCTGTGAACAGTTGACTTCTTCTCCCCATACGGTCAAACCCCATTTTCTCTGAGGGAGAGGCTTTCAAGCATAATTCAGTCTATGCTCTGCAAGTTTTTCAGATTAAAATCAGCCAGGTAAGGATTTCTCCTCTTAACAGGTAGCCACTGAGCACTGGCAATGTATGCACGACTGTGCAATGAGTCATTGTAGGCCCTGTGTGTGTTCCACTGGTTTCTGCAGGGATGCTAGAAGCATCACCATTCACTGAAGCACGGATGGAGGGTGTGTGCTACACGGTCTAGCCATTGTCAGTTTCCGCTCCCACCCTTGGTCCTAGCTCAAAGCTCTTGTGTAAACATTACTACTCCCCACATCTACAAAGTTGACAGTCTGGGGTGCTTATTTACACATTTTACAGCTTTGGATGAGACAGTTTTGGGGGAAATTATTCAGTATACTTATAACTACTTTGATATTTGCCAGCTAAAAATCATGAATTAATGTTATTTCATTCACGGTTCTGCTTCTTTGAGGGGAGATTAGTGTAGTTCCAACTATAAATACTAGTGTTTATGAAGTCATATTTATAAATACATACTCTTACCCAAAAGATAATAAAAAGGCACCTGTGGTCTCCGTGGGCTTGTCGGTTGACAGACGTGTTTTCTGTGACCCCAGTGGTGCCTGTTTCGCTGGAAGGAAAGTCACCTGCTCCGTGAGTAGAATACAGAATGAGCTGTGAGGTCGTCCGATTCTAGGCAGAGGATGGCAGAACTTGTTTAAATATTAAAACATTGATTTACATGTATTTTAATGTTTGAAATGAAAATTTAAGCTTTCCCAATATCTCATAGAGGCTGACATAATGCTGGTTTTGACAGTCCCATTTGTCACCCATGCACTACACAGGCATCTCAGGACCTGACTGGGAATGAAGCACAGTGTGCAGGGCTTAGCAGCAGTGCTGCCCTTGGTCTTTAGCTTTGAGCACATCGCCATGACTTGCAATCTGCTCTTTGCATCTCCCTGCCAGCAAAGCAGTGAAGCACATGAGGAAGATGAAGAATTCATTTTTACAGTGCTGGTCAAAGTCAATGATGTGGTCCTCCTGAGAAGATGTAAACGCAGCAACTATGTATTGAAAAGAACATGGCGAGTCCTTTGTCAGTGAATATTACTGGAAGAAGCACAGAAAATGTTGCCGAAGAAACAGACGTGGAAACTAATAATTCAGTGTGGAGGGTGGCTTTACAGTGCAGATGTCTCCATCCCTTCCGGAGTTTGCTAACTTATGACCCAGTGAGGAATCCAAAAATGACTTCCCTGTGAGCCAATGAAAAGGAAAGCACTCTAGAAGGCTGGATACACAACAGTGGATTACTTCCCTATTAAAGACATTTGGCAGTAAAATCATGCAGTCCTGTCCATTGGCTGAATCGTTATTTCAGAATAAGATGTTCCCAGAATAATGTTACCCCTGTACTAGCTTTGTTCCACTTATTGCAGGTTTTTATCATCAATGGAATTTAAGCCAGAAATCCCCAAAGGTGGTTAGTTTTCTGAAAGCCAGATCCTACCAGGGTGTAATAGCACTGTCTACACAGATAGGAATTGGCCATGGTTTTTCTTAGCAAGTGTTTGATGGCTGTTTTCATGATTTCCTTTGGCAATAGCTGAGGTTTCTGTGTTTTCCTCTACAAAAAGCATTTCAAATCTGTCTATCCAGCTCACTGACGAGTGGCCTGGTCTTTGTTTTCTAGCATAAACTTAAAAGTTAAGTAAGCTTTATCATTTCTTTGTAAGGTAAAGAGACCAATTTTAAAATGTGTGAAAAATAACTCCTATTTGAAAAAAAAATTGTAGGCCATTTTTAAATTCGTTGTTTATAAAGTCTTCATTGTTAAGAGGTCTTTTGGAGGAAAGTAAATGTTTGACAAGTAACCAGTCTCATTTGCAACTAATATTTTTGAGAAAAGTTTTAAAGGCCACACATCTAGTAGAGCCCCAAATACCATTTTTTGCTTGTTGTAAGGGTAATTAGGGTCCGAGTTTGGAAACCGGGAAAGAGCTGTCTGTGGTCGCACCTCTAGGTCTACAATCTTCGCCCTCCTAAGGCTAGAAAAGAGGCAGAGACTGGAGAAGCCCAGGAAACTTGGGAGCTGTGTAACCAGGTATAGGCCAACAGCAGGAGACCCTGTCTCACACAAGATGGAAGGCGTGGACTTGCAAGTGTTCAAATTCCACAAGTGTGCAGTGTCACACTCATATCTGCTATCACTCAAACATGTGCACACACATTCACACACACACACACACACACACACACACACACACACACACACACGAGATTTAGAAAGATTGCTTTTTTCTTTCATCTTTAGCATATTTTAATAATATGTAATATGATTTTTGTGGGAACAAATATGTTAAATGTGCACATTGGAGGCTATATGCATTCAAAACAAAACAAAACAAAAACAACTGAAATGCATTACTAAAAATGGAGAGGTCCAAGTGTTTCTGGCCAAACAAAAGACAGAAAGTAAGATGAACTGGGGAAGTCATCACCTTACATCTTTTCAGCCCATTTTTCATAATTTTGAAAGAAAAAAAAATCCCCTCTATTTTGTAAAATGTTGAGCTGCTGAGACAAGAGAGAATGGGTAGAATTTTCAAAAGTCCGTAAGAAAAAGCACGTCTGCAGTAGCATTCTAAGCCCTTTCTTTGGGAGTTTTCAGTTTGCAGTTTGCAGTTCTTTTCTGCATTCTGAACACTAGGTGGCAGTGTGGACACAGGAAGGAGGCCAAATGCTCTCCCTCCGTTTTCTTTTAAGGGCTGGTAATTTACAAGACAGATGTTGCACAGCTAAGTTCGTCCATATTAGAAGTCCAGGCACTGAGCACTGAGTCCTACAGGACACGGGCTAAAAGATTAACATGGTTCTTAAAGGACAAGTATCTGGAGGGCAGCAACATCCTCCTCTGGCTTGGAGCTCTGAGCTTCAAGGGTGTGCTGGGAGAACAAGGCTCTCTCTGGCTTAGCAAGCAGGGCTGGACCACTGTAGTCCAGAGCTGCCCTGTTTCGTGGAGATGGTGTTTCAGGAGTCGCAATGCCCTCCCAGCTATTGAGACCACAGTCTTTGCAGTGGGGTGTGGTTGCAGCCATTTCTGATTTTCTTTGTGGGAAAGTCAATTCTCTAGAACAGTGGTTTTAAAACACTTCCAGTTTGGTTTTTTTTTAAATCTTTTAAAAATCATCCACCCCCTCTCCAAAAACAAAACAAACAAAAAACCTAGTGCATCTTTGAGATGTGTAAATACTAGAATTACCTGTGATCAAAATGAAAAACAAAAAACCGTAACCCCTACCCCCAAACAAAACAGTCAACCCAGTAGGCAAAGGCATTAAACACAGGAGTGTAATTGCTGGGTTCTCCCTTTGTTTTGGATTCCCAGGGCTGAGTACCCCCCCTTAGGCAGATTGGTAACCCTATCATTTGTTTGGGCATAAAAAAACAATCTAAATATGTAAACATCTCCATATATCTACATATGGATGTGTGTTTACAGATGTGAATGGTGCACAGCGGTCTTTCTCTGGATATCTAAGTAGAAGTCTGAAATATCAGCCCCCTATGGTCATTATGCAGCTCTGACAGCTGGCTTGATTACCAAGATGGCTCATGGAGTGTGGATGCGAAACCCGTGTCCTGTAGATCAAAGGAATGAATCATAGACTGGATAGATGGAGCAGGGTGGTCGGAGACTCTTACCATGGCCTCTTGGAACAGTTTGAAGTGTGGGAATTGTTTGCTGGTCATTGGTAGTGAAGCCAGGTAAAGCCAAGCCCCAGTTCTGAAGGAGTTAACCTTATCTTTTAACCTCTGAGTAATGAAGACCCACTACGTGGAGGCCTTGCTCTCTGTGATGCAGAAAAACAGAAATGTCCTCGATGGAGCATAGGGAGAGCCGTACTAATGTCAGGTGAGCGCTGCCGAGTGCAGCGGGCGAGGTGGAGGGGAATGGGTGAGCTTCTAGTCTCTATGGGGATTGTCTTGGATTCCTGAGTCCAGTGATGGCTAAACAGACATCTTCATGAGACAGAGGAGTGGGCACTGTACATTTTACTGAGGGAGGGAAGAATCAACTGCTTTGAAGACCATGGGTAAGAAAACACAGACAAGCAGAGGGAGACCACAGACGCTGATGCCTGTGGAAATTCATTGGCCTCTTCTAGAGACAGTGTACAGTTCGATAAGGAAATAGTATGTTTTAAAATAAAATAGTTTAGTTTTTTGTTAGCATGGCTGAACAAAATACTGATGGGTGCTCTGTTTCTTTCAGCTTCACACATTTGGATTATGCCCTGTCAATGTCTGAAAACTGCAATACCAGAGAGGCATCCCTAAACTTCCTTTTTTTCACTAAGAGTCTGTAAGACTGTCCCCACTGCCTTGCTTCTGGTGTTTTTCATGTTGAGTTTGATTTTCCTCCTATGGCCAAACTTTTCTAAAGCTGGGTACCACATTTTCTTTTCATTTGGCTCTGCCCTCTTCTTTCTGCAAAGATGATATTGTGGATAGAGCGACTTGAAGGAGGAGAAGCGTTTCCTGGAAGCCGGTTCTCTACAAAGAAAGTGGTCGGATGCTATGTAAAACTCATTACAAAGCTGCCTGGCATTTCACAGAGAAAAATCTTTAAATCTAAGCTTAGCCAGGTCCCCCAAATGCCCATAGTCACCCTGTTGTGAAAGGTCTAGTTGGCTATGATTACAATAGTTTTCTTTTGGAAATTACTTTTTTTTTACTTTTTATTAATTTTATTAATTTATTATTATTATTTTCTTTATTGTTGTTTTTTATATCTTGATTGCTGCCCCCTCCACGTTCCCCTCCTCCTCCTCTAAGAGTGTGGGCCCCCCTGGATATTCCCCCACCTTGGTACATCAAGTCTCTGCCATACATTAGGGATGTAGTCCATGATAAGGGAATCAAACCCACGACCACACCCTAACCAACTGAGGTAACCTGTCAGCAGCTTATGAAATCTTGGGGGGAAAAGTTTACATACATGGGTGTTTTGCCTGAATGATGTGTTTGTTCACCATGTGCACGGAATACCCAGAAAGGTGAGAAGAGGGTATCAGAGTTCCTGAGATTGGCGTCACTGATGGTTGTCAGCCTCCACATGGGAGCTGGGAATCAAACCTTGGTCCTGGAAGAGTAGCAGCGCTCTTAATTCCTGAGCTATTCTCTAATCTGATGGAAGTTACAAAATCTTATGACCAGTCATTATTGCCATTTGAAAAAGGGCTATGCATCTAAAACCTCATGAAATCCACAGTAATTCACCTATGCTGTGATGAGCAGCTATTCCTACCCAACTCTGAAGCCATTGTAGAAAGAGAAGCCCAACTGCATGGATTTTTTTCTTGACACTAATATAATCGAGTATACCAATATACTAATATAATCTATTATACTAATATACTAATGTAATATCCACAGAAGGCAGTGTAGACAGATTTCCCATCTCCATGTCAGGCCTCACCAGTGTGGACCATGGGTCCATGCTGTGAACACAACTGCTCAGGGATGGTGTTTTACTGAAAATGTAGAGTGAAGTGCCATGAAGCTCAGGAATTAACATTCCTTGAGGACACACTTGACCCTGCCCTTTGATCCCCGTGGTTTTCGTGTGAGCAAGCCACAGGTCATGTCAGGTGTCTTCCTCAGTCACTCTCACTTTTACTTTGTGAGACAGGATCTGCTATTGAACCCAGAGCTTACGTGTTGGCTAGACTGGCTGGTCAGCAAGCCCTGATTACCCTATCTCTGTCTCTCTAGCTTCAAGAGTATAAGGGTACACATCATGGCCACCTTTGCTGCCCTAGCACTTGGGTTATTGGGGTGACACCGACCTCAGCTTTGTTTCTGTGGTTGCTGAGGGTCATACACAACAAAGAAAAGATTTTACCAACTGAGTTACTTCCCAGCCTGCCCTGCCCTGGTCAGCCAAGTCTTTTAAAAACCATATAAACCCCATTTGTAAAGTATGCAGAACACACAAGAACCTTTTCCTAGCCTAAGCTACTTTAGAGACGTCGCCACTCACTGCCTTTTCTGCAGAGAGAGCTCTCAGAAGTTTAGACAACATCAGTTGAAGGTTCCATCCTATTGGAGCTTTTGATCCGTTTTTCTACCATTGACATCCCCCATCAACATTAGAGCTGCCTGGTTTTCTTTATTTCTGTAGTTGTTTGCATCATGAAGAGCAGCCTAACAAATCTCATCTCCTTGTACCCCAGTTTCTCCCCTCCGAAAAAAATGGTCATTATAATACAGCTCATGTAGCGGTCTGGAGCAGTGACTGACGTTTTGAATGAACAGAACATGGCGTGTGGTTATTGAATTTGTCCAAGTTGCTTTAGTTTTTCAAGCTATTTTTTAACCATCACACACATTCATATATCCTTGTACTGGTTTGAGGAAGAACATGAGGAAGGGAAGAGTTCTGAGATTGAGGTTCCAGCCCCACCCTTCAGACATGACGGCCTTCACTTCATCGCCCCCAGGTTTCCCCTTTCTAATCCGCAAAAGAGCCCTTTAGGAGCGTAGCCCAACCGTCTGCTGAAGTGAGCTCCTCTTAACACTAGGGGGCAGGCAAATACAATCCCTGAAGTGTGTGCCTTTTAGACACCAGAAATAATGAAAATCTATATTACAAAATGTAAAATTTGAAATAAAGTTGTAATTCTGATAGAATCTTCGGACGCACTGTAAGCTCTCATGTTTGAGCATTGCCTTTATTACACGCATACGACAACGCTTAGCATTTATCTAGTGCTTACCGTGTGCAAAGGCACGGCGCAACCCGTTCCTTTTAATAATAACTACATCAAACTCTGCACCCTGGGTGGCGTCCAAAATTATCTAGAGAGATCGTGAAACTGAGGATAAGCGAAAGTCACCCAGCTGGCAACTGGCAGAGCTAGGACTGCAACATGCATTAAGTGACTACACTTAAGCGGGGTTCTGTACCGTTCCCTGCCAGTTCCCATAGCCACCATGGAACCCTCCCACCACTGGGACTGCAGACAGCGTCTCCCCATCACTGTTGTCACAGAAGGGAGGTGATGTCATGGAAATATTTCGCACTGTGCATGAGTGATTCCAATTCCATAAAAGCTCAGAAGCCTTGATTATATTAAATATCAAAATTAAACCATGAAATTATTTGGGAGATGGATATTGGATTCACTTGCTCTGACGGTAGTCTGCTAGACCAGCACAGATAGATGCCTGTGTTGTCTGTCCCCAGATAGTGTACCACTCTTGTTAACTACCTCCTGGCCTTGCCTGTCCCCCTGTCGTTGCAAATGCTATGACACTCACCATGGCCTGCCTTCCCTCTTCTGTCATATTCCCTTTCCCAACCTCAGCTGGGGGTTTTCCATGAGCCTCCATTAGATCTCTTGTAACAGTGTGTTTCCTAAAAATCATCTTTTTATTTGAAGGGTCTTTGTCTCTTACCACTTAACAGTTACATCTATTTTTTTATTATTTTTGAGAAATTCATGCATGCATAGAAATCCACATTTCTCTCCCTTTCAGTTCCTCCCCTGTTCCCAGCATTGTCCTTTGCCTCCCTACTTCATGTGCTCGTGGCTTATACACTCATTGAGTTCACTTAGTGTTGGTTAGCTGTGTGTGCATGAGTGTAGGACTGTATCCTGGGGCATGGGCAGCTTTTCAGGGGCTACATCCATGAAGGAAACTGACTCCCCTTCCCCTAGCAGCTACCAATTGCCAACAGCTCCTCAGAGCTATTGAATGGAAGAGCTCCATGGATCCCTTTCCCCACTCATGCTGGGATTTTCATTGGCTTGATCCCTCCTATGTGTTTCTGGTACAGTCACAGTTGCTGTGATCTCATATGTCCATCTGCCTTGTGTCTGAAAAACACTGTTTCATTATAGCTATCATTTACCCCTGGTTCTTTTAAAAAAAGATTTATTTATTTTATATATGTGAGTACAGTGTTGCAGTCTTCAGACTGCACCAGGAGAGGGTCTCAGAGCCCATCACAGATGGTTGTGAGCCACCATGAGGTTTTCAGGGAATTGAACTCTGGACCTCTGAAAGAGCACTCAGTGCTCTTAACTGCTGAGCCATCTCTCCAGACCCACCCCTGGTTCTTAAAATTGTTCAATGCCCCCTTCCATGGTGATCTCTGAGCCTTGGGAGGAGGGGTATGATACAGCTATCTCGTTTTGATCCTAGTACTCCGCCATCTCTTATTCTCTGCACTTTGACCAACTGTGATCATGGGAGCCTAGAATAATAGTAAAATCAGAAATTAGAAGTATTAGAAAATATCAGGACTATCCCAGAACAGGTCAGGCCAGTGACAGACAAACCTGGATGATCATTGCAAATTCTCCTTTAAGTTATAATAAATGCTTCCGTGGCTGCTTAAGACCAATGAATCTTTTGTCACAAGGGAAGAGAGGTTGCATTCAATAACTGTCCCAGTGATCTGGATAATTATTTGGAGGCTACCATCACTTGTGGGAACATCTCCTAATAACTCTCTACTTTTCTTGTGAGACGTGCCTCTTCCATTTCCTGGTTATTTTCTTGGTTACAAAGGTCAGTTATTTAAACTCATTCTCTGTGTGTGTGTGCATGTGTGTGTATGTGTGTGTGTGTGTGTGTGTGTGTGTGTGTGTCTACATGCCCCGGTTCTCTTGCACAAGTCAGAGGGCAGCCTTGGGTGTCAGTCCTTGCTTTCTACCTTGTTTGAAACAAGCACTGTTGTTCATCACTGCATATGCCAAGCATTTATAAGCAACTCTGCTCTAATTGCACATGATCTCCAGGAATCCTGCGTCTCTGGGGAGGCCTAGAGAATATAGGCCAGGGAATGTTAACTGAAGGCTTGGAAAGGTCTCCATACATACAGACAGCTATGGGAAGCCTTCCACTGTCCTGGGTAAAGACTTTTCAGTATGGCTGCTTTGGAGTCACCCGTGTTCCCTCTAGTAACCCTTCTCCTGTGTCAGTGAAGCCAATGAGCTCACTGCTCCCCCTAGTGAACTTTGGTGGAATTGTACCTAGTTTTGTTGGTATATTATAAAGAGGGTGGAGGGAAGTGTTGAAATTGAACTTACAGGAGCATGTCCTGCTGTCAATCTTATATAAGTCCTGGTGATCCAAAATAGGCTCCTTAAATTTGCATAGCCAGTACCTTCACCCACTGAGCCCTCCCCAGTTGTTTGGGCACCATAACACACCACAGGGTCCTCCCTCCCTCCCTCCCTCCCTCCCTCCCTCCCTCCGTTCTTTCTTTCTTTCTTTCTTTCTTTCTTTCTTTCTTTCTTTCTTTCTTTCTTTCTTTCTTTCTTTTTCTTTTTAATTTTTATTTTCTCTTTTAGGGAGGAGGCTGCAAGGGCAGAGGGCAGATATGAAGGGACAGGGAGATAAGTGGGCCTGGGGTGCATGGTGAGAAATTCACAAAGAATCACTAAAAAGTTTTAAAAAAAATACAATAAGAAGTGTATTATTATTTTTTTAAAGGCCCAATAAGAAAGTACTTCATTTGTGTTGCTTTGGAAAGAGCTTTCAAAAACAGACACAGAGAAGTTTGAATGGAAATAACAAAACATTAAATGAATCAAAGGATTGCATTTTCCTGAGCAGGTATTTTTCATTCTGAAAGAGGCTGGGTTCCATGAAGCCAACTGCATTTTGTAACAGACTTGATTGCATCCTATGTGATAGGTGTTCTGGTCTTCTTATTAGCTTTAGTTAGTTATCTACTTAATGTGTGTGTGTGTGTTCACAAGCATATGTGCCACGGCACAAGTGCAGAGATCAGGAGCCAACCTCAGGAAACTGGTTGGAGGCAAGCACCTTCACCCACAGACCCACAGACCCATCTCACAGGCTCTAATTTCTTGGCTTTTTAAACTCACAAAACTTCAGTTATTTTCTAGTAACTCATACATAATGATATTTAATCTCCTATCACACAATTATGGCATAGTGTATAATTGCAAAATCACAATGGATTTAATAGCACTTTGCATTGGTATCTCATAAATGAGCAGTTATATAAGCTGTATAAGATTAAAAGCAGTAATAGCTATGTGTGTGAGACATTATGGTGCTGAGAGTGTTTGAGGTGGTATTTTTTGAACACATGGATTCTTCTACCTCTCTTTATAACATGCTATCCTAATAGCCAGTGGGTTCATGACCTCCGTATTGGGGTTCTCCACTTTAGAGGATACAGACACGAATGTTGAATGGGTGATTTATTAACGTCTCCCACCCATGTACCTCAATATTCTCTTGCTGAAATTTGTCTTTTCTTTGTGCCAAATACCAGCTACATATGACAGAGCCCATCTTATTGACTCCAGAGTATTGTGTGTCCCAACAGAATGATGTCAACCACTGGAAGAGCGTGAGAGAACAGCCAGTTTCTAGAACCAGGGATGAGGATTTGAGAATATTTTTTTTTGTTTCCATTTGTTCGTGACATAACGACTACAACCTGGTTTTTTCTTTTTTTATTATGCATAGCTCATAGGGACAGAGGGAATGCAGTTAATATGAAAGGGAAATCTGAATACAGTGGCCAAAAGGTATTTCAACCTCTGAAGAAAGCTGTACAGTTGCGATAAGGAAGTAGACATGATGCTAACTCGTGTTTTTTTTTTAATTTATATAAATTAATAATAAGCTCCAGTTTTCTTACATATGCTTTATTATTTTGTTAGTGGATAAAACTAAGAGCACCTCAGCTGTGAGGGAATGGGCAGAATAGTGAGAAGGAAATAACTCTTGTTTTTCCTCTCCCATGGCTAGCCTGACCTGTAATTTATGATTTGGATTCTGGCAGAGCACCCCCAGGGCCATGCAATACCCAGTGTTCAGTGGTGTGTAAAGAATTCTTTCCAAGTGGCTTAGATGAATATGTAATGACTTTTCCGTACATTCAGAATACTGTTTATTCCTGGAAATCACGGGAGAGGAACTGGAATCATGACCATATTAAGTACCATAATGAAGCACAGGGTAGCCGATGGGCCCTGGGGCCAACAGCTCTGTACTATCGATTCACTTATTTGGTTTCCTTGTAAAACGTCTGTGACCTGAGCCATGGCTGTGGAATACAAATGCAGGTTCTCAATTCAGGTCAAGCAAGAAGAGTCTTTCTTAGGCGGATCTGAGTGTTCTCTGGGAATCCAAGAGGAGACCATTCAGTGTCTCAGACCGTGGGAATCGGTGTTTTCTCTTGACTCCCAATTGAGAGCTTCTCTATGGACAGAGCCATAGCGTTAGTTTGATCTTGTGTCTAGAAGCTCCTCCGAGAGCTCACTATCTGCCTGGCATGCTGTTGTATACTACCATGATCTAAGGATGCTAAGACAGGATTCTTGTCATTAAATAGATGCACACAGTCTATAATATCTATAGATATATGATGTTCAAACATCATCGGTAAAGCTTACTGCCTTGGGGTTCAGTCACACAGTGTTACTTGTGGGACTGCTTGTAAGGAAAGAGGGAATTGTCAGACTGTTGCTGACTGGCGCATGCATTATCTTCTTAAGGTAAATTCCCATATTAAAAATCTGCTCAGCTGGTGAAGCGAAAGTGTCAAGAAGGTCATTGAATTAACACGTAGAAGGGTAAATACATGAAGTTCAAGTTCTGGGACCTCAGTTCTAATTATTTTTATTTAAAAAAATTTTGGCGAGGTGGGAAGCAGCAGAAATGGTTACTGGTTGCAGTAGTTCCTGGTTTCCTCACGTCTACCTGATTCATCTCCATGGGGATTTTCTCCACCCAGTTTCTTCATAGTTACATTCAAAATTAAAGAGCACAGTCAATGTCATTGTTCATTGTCAACAAGCATGTGAGGCAGCAGAGGTCTCTGGGTTGACTTTGACACATTGGCTTTCTAAAGACAGAAAGAAGTTGCTGAGCTAGAGGTGATGTCGAAGAGGAAGCCACTGTCCCGAGAGCAGGCTGGTTTATCAGCGGGGAAGCCACCAGATCTGTTTGAATTCATTTCTGGGAGGATGCTTGAAGCTAAGAGCCAGTCATATACTTGAGCTTCTCTCCCTAGGCCAAACTGACCCTAGACCCAGCAAAAGCATGAGTTTTGGAGTCAAGAATAATAGAGAAATGAACACCTTTTAGTCTCGGGTAAGTTTTCATTTTGAGCAATGGAATCAAAACGTGAAACATCAACTATATTGCTTAAAGCTAAAGAAAACTTTACCAAGTTAACTCAGTGAATATATTCAAGGCAGGCTTTGAGTGGGGCCAACAGTGGCGGATGGGTGTTCAGTTGACTCTCCATCCTGTGGCCTGCCAGCTTTGAGAGCTCTCGATCACAGCCCCCCACCAATAGTGCTACCAGGGACAATCTCTGCTCAGGGAAGCTTCTAACACATTGTCACTATTGAAGGACACTGATCAGGAACTAAGTTTTGAGGAACAAAGTGGAGTTTCTGGAAACTGCCGGCATCAAAGCTTTGACAGGGTCACATGCGGATTAGCATAATTTCTATTCCACGTTCTATTTTTGTCCTGTGGTACTCTTATTTAGATTTCATTGTGCCCATTGAGCAGCTTTTGTTCCTCGGCTGTGAGTTTAATTATTTAGTTATTTATGAGTGCATCTGGGCATAAGTGCCAGAGTTTTATTTCTGTGACAAATTTATGGTCAGTGAATTTTAGTAATTAATGAATAAATTATTCTCCTCCATAAATGCCTCTGCAATTTGTGATTTCCATATCAATTTATAATTCCAAAGAAGGGTTCTTTATTAGTTGGAAAGCCAGTGCTAATGAAATCAGGAAAGGGAGATTTTAAATTGCTTTAATTAACTTTATTAATTAATATCCAACACATGTAAGATATAGAATTGGCTTTGGTTGGCTCTGTTAAAATTTAGTTGTTTAAAATCTGTTTAATACATGAATGTACTTTATATGAAAGAAATTCTAATTCTTTTACAATAGGAATAAAAAGATTTTCCTTTTGTTGTCTTTGATCCCTGGGATAGTATTAAATGCTTGAACTTTTCAGAAGTATAAACAAAATCCCTGCACTTGTAAGCAGATCCACACATTAACTTTCTAAATAGGAAGATTTCCATGCTACTTCATGTGAGATGGAAAGGAGTTAGTGAAGCCTAGGACAATTTGTATACGTACATTTCCCTTCCCTTTCCCTTTCCCTTTCCCTTCCCTTTCCCCTTTCCCCTTTCCCCTTTCCCCTTTCCCCTTTCCCCTTTCCCCTTTCCCCTTTCCCCTTTCCCCTTTCCCCTTTCCCCTTTCCCCTTTCCCCTTCCCCTTCCCTTCCCTTCCCTTCCCTTCCCTTCCCTTCCCTTCCCTCCCTCCATATCTGTGTCTCTGCCTCTCTGTCTTTCTCTCCCTCTTCCCTCCCCCTCCCGCCTCCCCTTCCTTCCTCCCCTCCCTCCTTGCCCTTCCCCCTCCCTCCTTGCCCTTCCCCCTTCCCCCTCCCCTCCCCTTCCCTTCCCTTCTCTTCTCTTCCCCCCCCTCCCTTCTTAGAAAAAGCAGCAGGGATAAAATCCTCTCCAGAAATCATTCTCGCAAGTGGGCTGGAGAAAAGAAAGCAGAATGAGAACTAGCACTCATGGCGCTCGCAATGAGCAGAGATGTACACTGCCTGCTCAAATGAGCTAAGCCAGTGTGGAAGAGCACATGCACATGTGGGCAGGCCGGCGCTCTAAAGCAGAGTTACACACTTCTGCGTGTTAGGGCCCATTCTCTTAGTTATACCTGGAAACTGTAAGCCAGTGGATCGTTCCTTTGAGGATCAATATCCCCATGATCTGATTCTTTTGTGCCTTTCCTTTTGATCCACATCTATTCCTTCTAAAACCCCTGACAGTTTCACTTGAAAACATGTGTTTCATATGGGCCACATTTACTCTACTGCATGCCCAGCGTCCCTGCCAAGACTTCCTCTTTCTGTGTCTCTCCTTGCTGGTCAGTTTGCTTCCCATTGCTCAGAACGGTTCCTTTTCAAACCTGTTCCTATCTGCTGTTCTGTCTCCAGTGCTCACTCTTGTTCCATACCCTGGCCCTTGGATTTACTTTGTCAGAGTAATTTCCCTCTTTCTATCATTCTTGCTCTTTTGCTTCACCCAGCAATCTGTTGAAACATTGTCTCATTGAGAAGCTCATTGGACTACTCTAAGACTCAATCTTGATACCTATGGACACTTTCCATGACTCCTGTATTGCTTAAGTTTAACCGGAAATTACATCATGATCTACCTACCTATCTATTTATTATCTATGTATCTATCTTTTATCTCTGTCATGATCTCATCCACCATCATCTATCCTCTATCTTCATCTCTCCCATCTTCTTTCTATCTATCTATCTATCTATCTATCTATCTATCTATCTATCTATCTATCTATCTATCATCTCTCTTCTGTCATCTCTTGCATCTATCTATCTATCTATCTATCTATCTATCTATCTACCATCTGTCTTCCAGCATCCTTCCCTCCCTGCCAAATGCTTATACTATACAGTAACAGAAGATGAGTACGTGGTAGGAAGATCAACTCTGGCTGGAACCCACAAGCACAAATGGGTAATCCAGTAATGTGGACTGAATTTTTTTTCCTGTTCACTTTTATTCCCCTTCTCTTCTTACCCAATCTGCCCAACTTCATTTCCTTTTCTGTTTTGCCTGTGCTCTTATAGACAGGAATATGGTGTAGACTCTAAAATGCTTTATCAAAGAACTGAAGAACATACATTGCCTGGGACTTCATTCTACCTAAACATCAATGAGGATGAGAGAGAAACCTCCTGCTTCATGCCAAGGCAATTCAGATCAGCAACAACACTGCTGAGCTATGAGAACATGACCCTGTCTCTCTGCCATTTACTTCTTCCCAAAGACCGTCTTTGATGTAATCAGAAACATCTAACAAAGGCAATTCTGAAAAATGTAGGTGAGCCCAACCTAACTGACACAGAGCAAAGCCATCACAGTGTCTATGGGAACTGTACTTACATTTCATCAATGTATGGAATGTTTCTAGGGACAACAGAGTAGTACTTGGTACTTGTGATGTTTAATTCTGATTGTCAACTTGACAGGATCCAGAATCACCTGAGAGACAAGCTTGTGAGTATATCTATAAGGGATTATTTAGACTAGATCAGCCTCTGGGCATACCCATGGGGGACTATCTATATGAGATTAATAGATGTGAAAAGAGTCAATTCTAGATTGACTAAGAAGGAGGAAGGCAGGCTGAGCACTACTCTCCATCTCCCCACTGCAGATGGAATGTGACCAGCAGCCTCAAGCTTCTCCTTCTATGACTCCCCTAACCACACTGGTTTATACGTTCTTGTGAGTCCACATAAACTCCTCCCAACTTAAGTTTCTCTTTTCAAGTTATTGTGTAAGAACAAGGAGACAGTTAACTAAACATAAAACTGTCACCAAGACTGGGATCATTGCCGTGGGAAACCTTGACCACGTGGTTTGTAGGATATGGAAGTATGTGAGAAGAATTTGGAACTGTTGATCAGGAAAACCCCCAATGTGCTGCAAGCAAAGCTTAGCCAGTCATTCTGGCGGAGGGTTTAGAAGGCCAGAATGTCAACAGTAGCTGGACAGCAGAAGTCCAGCTTATCAAGTTCAGAGGAAAACAAGGACTCCATCAGGAACGTCTGTCCACATTTTGAGGACTGGGATGGTGCTGAATTCGAGAGTAATGGACTGAATCCTTTGATAGAGAAAATTACAAGGCAGCACAGCATTCCCACTATAGCACTGCTAATTCTTACAGCTCTTATACAGATCTACACTGAGAGAGCAAAACGACAAGAAGAATATAAAGAGAAAAGTTGTATGAGAAAGTTTAAAATTGCAGATAAAGACAATAAAGTATCTGAAACTTTCCGAGAAACCTCAGTCTATGGACCAGGACAACGGGAAAGGGTCCTTGAAGACTGTGGCTCACACACACCCTCAAAAATGTAAGCTTTTGTGAAAGCAAAGCTCTGAAGTGAGAATCTTGCACAAGTGGATCCCTGATCCAAAACACCTGCCTAGGAAGGTAACTTAGCATATTTAGTCACTACATCATGCAGAGGCAACAAACAACTGTGGTGTAGGAAGACCAGGTTCTATTCCAAGATGTCAGAAAACCTGTCACCCATAGAGTACTTGCTTTGTAGGACATAAATATATGTGTGTGTGCGTGTGTGTTTGTGTGTGTGTGTGTGTATGATATATGTGTATATGTATATATATATATATATATATATATATACATATGTATGAGAGAAATAAATGACCCTTGTGGTATTTCATTTCCTCCTACACAGAGAACTACAGGTAACTGAATAGAGCTGGAAATGGCAACGATGCTCCTCCCCAGGGAAGAGAACATTATTTGGTTTTCTAGTACCAAATGGGTAAGCTCTGAAAACACATCTACAAGTAACATCATATGTTTTCAACATGTTATATTTAGAAACATATTTCTCTATATAAATACATATACACATGCAATAACAATTAGTGGGGGAAAAAAGGGTCCATGGATTTGAAGGAGCATGGGAAGAAGAATATGGAGGCAGGGAGGTTGCAGGGGGGAAAGAGAAGGGAGGAATATTGTAACCAAATTACAAGTTCAAAAATAAACAAAACAAAAAGGTACCTCTCCAAGATTCAAGAGGTCTGGTGGCCTAGGCTCTATGGCATCCATGCTCTCCTGTCTCCAGCCTTTCCTCCATGCAAGAATTCATGTTCAGCTATGACATGAGAGAAAAATGAAGTCTTTGTTAAGTCTCTGAGAATCTAGGTTTGTCTTCTATAACTCAAAGATAATAAACCTGTAAGAGAAACATGCATAACGCTCCAAGCTCTGTTCTGTTCTTTCAGCACTTCTCAGCTTCTCTCTGATCTCTATTTTAAATTCTGGTTCCAGAACTTAAGGTGTTCAAAGGCAGATGCAAATCAGAATTCAGACACCTGTACTGACAGCGGAGTCAGAAGTACTGGGCCTGCATCCAAGCATCTTACAGTCAGTGTTTGTGTATTGGATCACAGGGTTATGCTTTTTACAGAGGAGGGAATGGGAAAATTTGGGAACCTAATTTCTAGAACCAGATTGCCAGAAAGATGTGCTCCTGAGCGTAGACATCATAGAGGTATAGCTGCAGTGTCATGTTGGACAAAGTTGATAGAAAACTGTGGACCTCTGTGGTTTTTGGAAAAGAACTGCAACAATAAAAATATGGCTGGTAAATGAACTGATCTTGGGAAGTAAATTTTGAGGACATTTGGGGTAAATTGTGAGACCAGAGATCTGAAGGATGTGTTAGACACAGAGAGAGGGATTGGATTTTTTTTTTCCATTTTTTATTAGGTATTTAGCTCATTTACATTTCCAATGCTATACCAAAAGTCCCCCATACCCACCCACTCCCACTCCCCTACCCACCCACTCCCCCTTTTTGGCCCTGGCGTTCCCCTGTACTGGGGCATATAAAGTTTGCGTGTCCAATGGGCCTCTCTTTCCAGTGATGGCCGACTAGGCCATCTTTTGATACATATGCAGCTAGAGTCAAGAGCTCCGGGGTACTGGTTAGTTCATAATGTTGTTCCACCTATAGGGTTGCAGATCCCTTTAGCTCCTTGGGTACTTTCTCTAGCTCCTCCATTGGGAGCCCTGTGATCCATCCATTAGCTGACTGTGAGCATCCACTTCTGTGTTTGCTAGGCCCCGGCATAGTCTCACAAGAGACAGCTATATCTGGGTCCTTTCAATAAAATCTTGCTAGTGTATGCAATGGTGTCAGCGTTTGGATGCTGATTATGGGGTGGATCCCTGGATATGGCAGTCTCTACATGGTCCATCCTTTCATCTCAGCTCCAAACTTTGTCTCTGTAACTCCTTCCATGGGTGTTTTGTTCCCAATTCTAAGGAGGGGCATAGTGTCCACACTTCAGTCTTCAATCTTCTTGAGTTTCATGTGTTTAGCAAATTGTATCTTATATCTTGGGTATCCTAGGTTTGGGGCTAATATCCACTTATCAGTGAGTACATATTGTGTGAGTTCCTTTGTGAATGTGTTACCTCACTCAGGATGATGCCCTCCAGATCCATCCATTTGGCTAGGAATTTCATAAATTCATTCTTTTTAATAGCTGAGTAGTACTCCATTGTGTAGATGTACCACATTTTCTGTATCCATTCCTCTGTTGAGGGGCATCTGGGTTCTTTCCAGCTTCTGGCTATTATAAATAAGGCTGCTATGAACATAGTGGAGCATGTGTCCTTCTTACCAGTTGGGGCATCTTCTGGATATATGCCCAGGAGAGGTATTGCTGGATCCTCCGGTAGTACTATGTCCAATTTTCTGAGGAACCGCCAGACTGATTTCCAAAGTGGTTGTACAAGCCTGCAATCCCACCAACAATGGAGGAGTGTTCCTCTTTCTCCACATCCATGCCAGCATCTGCTGTCACCTGAATTTTTGATCTTAGCCATTCTGACTGGTGTGAGGTGGAATCTCAGGGTTGTTTTGATTTGCATTTCCCTGATGATTAAGGATGTTGAACATTTTTTCAGGTGTTTCTCTGCCATTCAGTATTCCTCAGGTGAGAATTCTTTGTTCAGTTCTGAGCCCCATTTTTTAATGGGGTTATTTGATTTTCTGAAGTCCACCTTCTTGAGTTCTTTATATATGTTGGATATTAGTCCCCTATCTGATTTAGGATAGGAAAAGATCCTTTCCCAATCTGTTGGTGGTCTTTTTGTCTTACTGACGGTGTCTTTTGCCTTGCAGAAACTTTGGAGTTTCATTAGGTCCCATTTGTCAATTCTCTATCTTACAGTACAAGCCATTGCTGTTCTGTTCAGGAATTTTTCCCCTGTGCCCATATCTTCAAGGCTTTTCCCCACTTTCTCCTCTATAAGTTTCAGTGTCTCTGGTTTTATGTGAAGTTCCTTGATCCACTTAGATTTGACATTAGTACAAGGAGATAAGTATGGATCGATTCGCATTCTTCTACACGATAACAACCAGTTGTGCCAGCACCAATTGTTGAAAATGCTGTCTTTCTTCCACTGGATGGTTTTAGCTCCCTTGTCGAAGATCAAGTGACCATAGGTGTGTGGGTTCATTTCTGGGTCTTCAATTCTATTCCATTGGTCTACTTGTCTGTCTCTATACCAGTACCATGCAGTTTTTATCACAATTGCTCTGTAGTACAGCTTTAGGTCAGGCATGGTGATTCCACCAGAGGTTCTTTTATCCTTGAGAAGACTTTTTGCTATCCTAGGTTTTTTGTTATTCCAGATGAATTTGCAAATTGCTCCTTCTAATTCGTTGAAGAATTGAGTTGGAATTTTGATGGGGATTGCATTGAATCTGTAGATTGCTTTTGGCAAAATAGCCATTTTTACAATGTTGATCCTGCCAATCCATGAGCATGGGAGATCTTTCCATCTTCTGAGATCTTCTTTAATTTCTTTCTTCAGAGATTTGAAGTTTTTATCATACAGATCTTTCACCTCCTTAGTTAGAGTCACGCCAAGATATTTTATATTATCTGTGACTATTGAGAAGGGTGTTGTTTCCCTAATTTCTTTCTCAGCCTGTTTATTCTTTGTATAGAGAAAGGCCATTGACTTGTTTGAGTTTATTTTATATCCAGCTACTTCACCGAAGCTGTTTATCAGGTTTAGGAGTTCTCTGGTGGAATTTTTAGGGTCACTTATATATACTATCATATCATCTGCAAAAAGTGATATTTTGACTTCCTCTTTTCCAATTTGTATCCCCTTGATCTCCTTTTGTTGTCGAATTGCTCTGGCTAATACTTCAAGTACTATGTTGAAAAGGTAGGGAGAAAGTGGGCAGCCTTGTCTAGTCTCTGATTTTAGTGGGATTGCTTCCAGCTTCTCTCCATTTACTTTGATGTTGGCTACTGGTTTGCTGTAGATTGCTTTTATCATGTTTAGGTATGGGCCTTGAATTCCTGATCTTTCCAAAACTTTTATCATGAATGGGTGTTGGAACTTGTCAAATGCTTTTTCTGCATCTAATGAGATGATCATGTGGTTTTTGTCTTTGAGTTTGTTTATATAATGGATTACATTGATGGATTTTCATATATTAAACCATCTCTGCATCCCTGGAATAAAACCTACTTGGTCAGGATGGATGATTGCTTTAATATGTTCTTGGATTCGGTTAGGGAGAATTTTATTGAGGATTTTTGCATCGATATTCATAAGAGAAATTGGTCTGAAGTTCTCTATCTTTGTTGGGTCTTTCTGTGGTTTAGGTATCAGAGTAATAGTGGCTTCATAAAATCAGTTGGGTAGAGTACCTTCTACTTCTATTTTGTGAAATAGTTTGTGCAGAACTGGAATTAGATCTTCTAGGAAGGTCTGATAGAACTCTGCACTAAACCCGTCTGGTCCTGGGCTTTTTTTGGCTGGGAGACTATTAATAACTGCTTCTATTTCTTTAGGTGATATGGGACTGTTTAGATGGTCAACTTGATCCTGATTCAACTTTGGTACCTGGTATCTGTCCAGAAATTTGTCCATTTCGTCCAGGTTTTCCAGTTTTGTTGAGTATAGCCTTTTGTAGAAGGATCTGATGGTGTTTTGGATTTCTTCAGGATCTGTTGTTATGCCTCCCTTTTCAGTTCTGATTTTGTTAATTAGGATTTTGTCCCTGTGCCCTTTAGTGAGTCTAGCTAAGGGTTTATCTATCTTGTTGATTTTCTCAAAGAACCAACTCCTCCTTTGGTTAATTCTTTGAATAGTTCTTCTTGTTTCCACTTGGTTGATTTCACCACTGAGTTTGATTATTTCCTGCCGTCTACTCCTCTTGGGTGAATTTGCTTCCTTTTTTTCTAGAGCTTTTAGATGTGTTGTCAAGCTGCTAGTATGTGCTCTCTCCCGTTTCTTCTTGGAGGCACTCAGAGCTATGAGTTTCCCTCTTAGAAATGCTTTCATTGTGTCCCATAGGTTTGGGTATGTTGTGGCTTCATTTTCTTTTTTTTTTTGTTTTTGTTTTTGTTTTTATTTATTTATTTATTTTTCTTCATTTTCATTAAACTCTAAAAAGTCTTTAATTTCTTTCTTTATTCCTTCCTTGACCAAGTTATCATTGAGAAGAGTGTTGTTCAGTTTCCACGTGAATGTTGGCTTTCCATTATTTATGTTGTTATTGAAGATCAGTCTTAGGCCATGGTGGTCTGATTGGATACATGGGACAATTTCAATATTTTTGTATCTGTTGAGGCCTGTTTTGTGACCAATTATATGGTCAACTTTGGAGAAGGTCCCGTGAGGTGCTGAGAAGAAGGTATATCCTTTTGTTTTAGGATAAAATGTTCTGTAGATATCTGTCAGGTCCATTTGTTTAATAACTTCTGTTAGTTTCACTGTGTCCCTATTTAGTTTCTGTTTCCACGATCTGTCCATTGATGAAAGTGGTGTGTTGAAGTCTCCCACTATTATTGTGTGAGGTGCAACGTGTGCTTTGAGCTTTACTAAGGTGTCTTTAATGAATGTGGCTGCCCTTGCATTTGGAGCGAAGATATTCAGAATTGTGAGTTCCTCTTGGAGGATTTTACCTTTGATGAGTATGAAGTGTCCCTCCTTGTCTTTTTTGATAACTTTGGGTTGGAAGTCGATTTTATCCGATATTAAAATGGCTACTCCAGCTTGTTTCTTCGGACCATTTGCTTGGAAAATTGTTTTCCAGCCTTTCACTCTGAGGTAGTGTCTGTCTTTTTCCCTGAGATGGGTTTCCTGTAAGCAGCAGAATGTTGGGTCCTGTTTGTGTAGCCAGTCTGTTAGTCTATGTCTTTTTATTGGGGAGTTGAGACCATTGATATTAAGAGATATTAAGGAAAAGTAATTGTTGCTTCCTGTTATTTTTGTTGTTAAAGTTGGCATTCTGTTCTTGTGGCTGTCTTCTTTTAGTTTTGTCGAGGGATTATCTTCTTGTTTTTTCTAGGGCGTGGTTGCGTCCTTGTATTGGTTTTTTTCTGTTATTATCCTTTGAAGGGCTGGATTCGTGGAGAGATAATGGGTGAATTTAGTTTTGTCGTGGAATACTTTGGTTTCTCCAGCTATGGTAATTGAGAGTTTGGCTGGGTATAGTAGTCTGGGCTGGAATTTGTGTTCTCTTAGTGTCTGTATAACATCTGTCCAGGCTCTTCTGGCTTTCATAGTCTCTGGTGAAAAATCTGGTGTAATTCTGATAGGCTTGCCTTTATATTTTACTTGAGTTCTGTAGGCTTCTTGTATGTTCATGGGCATCTCTTTCTTTAGATTTGGAAAGTTTTCTTCAATAATTTTGTTGAAGCTCTTTGCTGGTCCTTTGAGTTGAAAATCTTCATTCTCATCTACTCCTATTATGCGTAGGTTTGGTCTTCTCATTGTGTCCTGGATTTCCTGGATGTTTTGAGTTAGGATCTTTTTGCATTTTCCATTTTCTTTGATTGTTGTGCCAATGTTCTCTATGGAATCTTCTGCACCTGAGATTCTCTCTTCCATCTCTTGTATTCTGTTGCTGATGCTGGCATCTATGATTCCAGATTTCTTTCCTAGGGTTTCTATCTCCAGGGTTGCCTCACTTTGGGATTTCTTTATTGTGTCTACTTCCTTTTTTAGGTCTAGTATGGTTTTGTTCATTTCTATCACCTGTTTGGATGTGTTTTCCTATTTTTCTATAAGGACTTCTACCTGTTTGGTTGTGTTTTCCTGTTTTTCTTTAAGGACTTGTAACTCTTTAGCTGTGTTCTCCTGTATTTCTTTAAGTGAGTTATTAAATTCCTTCTTTATGTCCTCTACCATCATCATGAGAAATGCTTTTAAATCCAGGTCTACCTTTTCAGGTGTGTTAGGATGTCCTGGACTGGGCGAAGTGGGAGTGCTGGGTTCTGATGATGGTGAGTGGTCTTGGTTCCTGTTAGTAGGATTCTTACGTTTACCTTTTGCCATCTGGCAATCTCTGGAGTTAGTTGTTATAGTTGTCTTTGTTTAGAGATTGTTCCTCTGTTGATTTTGTTACCCTCTATCAGCAGACGTGGGAGACTAGCTCTCTCCTCTGAGTTTCAGTGGTCAGAGCAGTCTCTGCAGGCAAGCTCTCCTCTATCAGGGAAGTTGCACAGTTATCTGGTGTTTGGACCTCCTCCTGGCTGAAGATGAAGGCCCAAAACAGGATCTTTCCCAGAAGCTGTGTTGCTTTGGCCAGGAAGGTGGCTGGTTGTCTGGAGCCGAAGATGGAGCCGCCTCAGAAGCTCTCTGGCTCTGGCCAGTCCCAGAAATGGCTGGCCTCTGTTTTCCACACCTTCACCTGTGCAGCCTGCCCTCCGCGGAGTCCTGGAGCCAAGGAGGCTCCCGCCGGGCCCTGAGGCACAAACCTCTCGGGCGGGGCAGACCCCTGTGCTCTCACCAGGAAGGTGGCCGGTTGTCTGGAGCCGAAGATGGCGCCGCCTCAGAAGCTCTGTGGCTCTTGCCTGTCCCAGAAATGGGTGGCCTCTGTATTCCACACCTTCACCCGTGCAGCCTGCCCTCCGGGGAGTCCTGGAGCCAAGGAGACTCGAGGGATTGGATTTTAATGAATGTTTGGGAGAGAACTCATGCTGGTGACAATAACCAATAAGGTGAGACTATGTGAGGAGGACACCACAGCTTCTAGGCTGGGCGATCTGAGACAATGAGTGTCACTGTCATGGGCAGTGACAAAGGACTATTTTTGATGAAAGCATGATGAACTGTGCATGGATTCAGTTTGCCATGACCTTGAGTACCCCTCCTCCTTCCTCCCCTCCCCCACCCCACCCCACACACAAGCAATGCCCAGTAGGCTGCTGGTAAAGTTCTTTCTAATGAGGCTGACTTCCATTCTGCTTTCAAGTAGAGTCAGAATCCAGCTTTGGGTTGTCAATTCATTGTTTTACTGTTTATTTGCTTAGAAATGAACTCATGTTCTTCAAGTACTTGATATATATGTCATAATGGTAGAGACATTTAGTATCTATTCTTCTGTTGCTTCATATTCTCTTTTCTTCCCTACCACAACAATTACATAGTCGGCACTGTTCTTTCTCAGCTAACACATTTATAAAGCCTGGCCCTGCTGCTCCTCCATGCCCTTGCTGGTTGCAATTTATTTTCTGCCTTGGCCTTTCTGACTTGGCCTCAGCATGTGTCAAATTGTCTTACACACGCCCTTGATCTTTTGCCCTGCTAACATTTTGCATATGATTACATTTCAGAGTTTGCAATCTTCCATCATGCGGCGAAGAGTGATGCTGCATTAGTTTTAAATTCAAAAGATTGAAATGGGGTCAGTGTGGAAATACAGATCGAGGGGAGTTCTGTGGGAGGCAGACAGCCTTAAAAAATTTGCATTTCAGCCAGATAATTTTCTGGTTCAAAACGCCCTTGACATTCTCTCACTTAAGGTCTCCCAGGGTTGTGAGAAATGGAACCCTAGTGACATATCAGCTTCTGAGGTGTGTTAGGACCAGGTAGTGGCTGATATGCAAAGTGAGAAATAATGGTGTGCTTACAACCAAGGCAGCCAAGAACTCTTTGGGTCAGGAAACCCTGGCAGTTTAGGTTTCCATTGATTCCCTAGGCTGCTTGGGATGAATATCTGCCTTAAGGAGCTAGTCAGTACTTCATGTCTCTACAAACAGCATAAACATGTGAGAGCATCACCTTGCTCTCCCCAAGCCTGTCCTGTACTCACCTCACTGGCTGTAGCACTCTGTATTTCTTCTCATCTCTGCCCAGATGCAGTGCAGTTGGCCCTGGTCCATCTGTCACTGAGTTTAGTGATGTTCAGTGAGTCAGGGAGGAGGGAAAATGCTCTTTTGATAATTCCTTTGATATGTTTATTCCATCGTGTCCTCAGTCCATCAATGCCTGTGGAGTGACCTGTTATTATTTCAAAGGCTGGCCTCTTTGCTACTGCATGCTGTGTGTGTGTGTGTGTGTGTGTGTGTGTTTTGTGGGGCAACTGTGTTCTTCAGTTTGACATCTCTCCACCTCCAGTTTCATCACTGAAGACATGAAGATAAAAGACATAGCCTCCCCCCTTTATTGCAATCAGTTCCTGTACACATTTCCACAGCTACAATGGCAAACTCACTTGTAATACAACAAAAAGTCGTATTTAAATGTCCACCATGTGAACTGCTCTGTGCAAAGCCGGAGTTGCAATAAGGTTCTTTAGATGGTCTGAGAGGATAGGGGTCCTTCAGGAGCAGTTGGATGACTCATACAGTATAGGCTCTGTCTCCTCAGCCTGCAACAAGCCACACCAGATGATAAAGTGGGTGACACACTGAGCAGCTGATGAGTGTGGAAGAGAAAATGAGCAGCAAAGCTCATGTGACCAATTGGAGGAGAATAAAACCACTGTTGAGGTTGAAGTTTTTATTGATAAGAATAAAAACACCAGACAACTGCACTAGTAGCACATCACATTCCCGAGTTATATGGACTGGGAGTTGCATTAGGCTGCTTTATGCATAAAATGTACGAGGACTAGAAAAACATGTTGCAATTGTGTATGTTTATTAAGAAAGACTACTAATAATTACTATGCGACTTCAAATCCTGATTTTGTAAAGGAGAATTCTGAAGCGTTAGACATGGTGCTCGCAATGCAAACATGGCCTATTTTACAGATAAAAGAATAGTATCCTGGTCAGGAAGTTAGTGCCTGGAGTTCCAACTTGTTGGGTAAGAGAAAAGCTCCCACATGTTTCTGATCATATAGCAGATGATGCATGACTAGGGGTCGCCACTATTATCACAGGGACTTGAAGAGTTGGGTATGGAATCTGTATTGATATGTTGCAACTCAGCCTTTGTTCTGTATCATGTGGTCCCTGAGCCAATTCCTTGTGAATAAAACTAATACTTATAAAATGTATGAATACTTTCATGTTTGCTGTCTGTGTGAGAAAAAGATTTGCACACAGGTTAAAATCTGACTGTATTTGTAGTAGACAAGGGTTTTGAAAGGTTAAATGATGTGTGCAATTGTGGTAATGAGGAACAGAGTTGGACTGAATCCAAACCCAGAATGATAGTTTGAGTAAGATATGGCCCCCCACAGGGCTGAGTATTTAACATTTGGTTCCCAGTTGGTGACACTGTTTGGAAAGGTTTAAGAGGTGTGGCCTTGCTGAAGGAAATGTATCGCTGGGATAGATTTGAGATTTCTTAACATTTCACTGTTTCCAGTTTGCTCTCTCTACTTCATGCTTGTAGCAGAAGACATGATCGCTTGCTTTCTCTTCCTTCAACTATGCCTGCCATAATGGGCTGTTATCCCTCTGGGATTGTTAACCTCGATAAGTACTTCTTTCTAAAGTTGCTTCTGCTCATGGTATTTTATGACAGCAGTAGAAAATTAGCTAATACACTAAGGCTCCCCATACCAACCCACTCTAACTTTATTCCTTCATAGTCCTCCATGTTTTACCAGGTATCATTCCACTATTCCTAACAGGGCCCACAAACATTCTTTCTTCAGCTACCTCTCTGATAATCTCTCTAAAATACTAATATAACTGGCATCTTGGGTAGACTGAATCTTCTGCAGAATCAGGAAACAACTGTGGGTCCTTGAGTTCTGTAGCTGAAGCCTCAGTCACCTTCTGACATGGCATGTCTCGAGTACTCAGAGGTAATGAAATGTCCACTGGCCCCACTGTCATCACAGGGATCGCTTCACTAATTCTGCCAGCAGAAGCAACTGTAGAGCAAGGTAAAACACTGCAGTGCAAGCCTTCCTAGATGATTCTCACAGAGAGTCTTCTGGAGTCTTACAGTTATGGGTTTCTTGTAGTGAATCTCAACTTCTGGAATTACAACAAAACAGTCCATGTTGCTTACCCCCTATGCTCTCTGTCTCTGTCTCTGTCTCTGTCTCTGTCTTTCTCTCTCTCTCTCCTTCTGTGTGTATGTGTGTGTGTGTGTATGTGTGTGTATGTGTGTATGTGTGTGTGTGTGTGTGTGTGTGTGTGCGTGTGTGTGCATATGTATGGGTGCACATACTTCTGAAAGCCATAGTTGGGTGTCTTTCTCAATTGCTCTACTTTCCATTTTGAGACGCAGTCTCTCAGTGAATCTGGAGCTCACCAGTTCACCTGGAGCGCTTAGCCCGTGCTGCTTCTCCCGTGCTGGCATCACAAGCTTGCTTCCATGCCTAGTTTTCACTGGGATGCGGAGGATCCAAATGTAGGTCTCCAGGTTTGCATAGTAACCATTTTATTGGTTGAACTATCTCCTCGAACCCGTAACCCACACCTTTGAGATTCCACGAAACACTCAGTGGGATCTCCTTTGCAAAGTCCACATCATCGAAGATCCCAGGCTGACTTTCTTCCCATAAACAATACCTATCATGAGAGGAGACAGTGATGGATCCCTACCCTGTAAAGAAGGCTAGTGTGCTCCTAATAAAGATATATTTCAAGTTTTGTTGTTGTTCTTGTTATTGTATTTTTCCCTTTGTTTTTGCCATAGGCTTCAGCTTCTGGCTTAACATTGTCCTAGATATAGTTCTGATGTTATTCTTATATATATCCTGTGGTTAAGGTAATCCTTAGCAGTTTACTCAAAGCTTCTCTGTTTACCTCTCCCCTTGTCTGTTGGGGAGCATCTTAGTTACTCGTCTATTGCTGTGCTGAAACACCACGACACAGACAATTTACCCAGCACCCAGGTGAAATGTCCCCCAGCAACCAGGGACAAAACATTCAAATATTTGAGGTGATGGTGGCCATTCTCATTCAAATCACTATGGGGAGAGGAATATTAACGTGCTCTGTAACCCCACTACTATTCCACTCTTCCAGACCTTTAGCTTTAATCTTTTTACAGCCTCAGAATGGCTGATGAGCAGACCCTTGGAAAGCTACTTCTTATTATCTTCTTTGCAAGTTTCGTGGAAGACGTCTGTCTTCTCCTTCATTTGGCAGAGTGAGGGCACTTAGTGCCTAGCATTTGATTTTTCTGTTTCTGACGGAGGCAGGAGTTTTACATCCTGCTACACAAAGGGGGGGCATTTTAAGGCCCCAGTAGAAGACCTTTAGCTGACATTCTTGGGTTTTTGAAGCAGAGCACTTTTACTAAATTATTGGCTGCAGAGAATCTGTCAGAAGCTTCAGTTTGTCCACAATTAACTTTAATGTCAAATGTGACATCAGATTCTGTGATGCTTTCAAGAGTGAAGACCCTTCGTTTCTCACTAGACTCTCTGCTGTCTACAAACAAATAAAAATGCTAACTTGCATGCAAGTTGGTTCTTTCTACATTTTCATGTTTTTAACATCATTTAAAAATAAAAATGTATTTAATCATAGGCCAGGGCAAGTCATTGCCTCTTTGTTATTACAAAACCACTCGAAATTATGCCTCTTGTAGCATTTGTTGAAAAAATAATTTTATGGGACTAAAGTAAGATGACCTGATCCTCATCAACTTGTGTCAACCATGATGGGTAGGCCTGAATTTTCTGATAGAAATAGTAGTGAGTGTGAAAATCAAAGCAGGTCCCACGACAGTGTTGAGGACTATGAGTTTCTTTGCAAAGAACAGATTTTGTCCTGGGAAATTGAATTTCTTTCTTTCTTGCCCCCTCCTTTTTAATTCCTCACCGAATGCCATCTCCATCACAAAACTAGTTTTCTTTAGAGGATCCTGGATTCCATCTGGAAGAGGGTAAATAGATCTGACATGTCTCCCACTGCTCCTTCTGACCCACCCCTTAGCAACCACAACAAAAATAAGGAGTGACAAGTGTGATTTCTGTCTTCACGGGGTTGGAATATTGTGAAGTATGAGCTACACAGTAGGTAAGACGCTTTAAGAGTGAAGCCTTGTGAGATCGCCCCACCTACACTTGCATGGTTACTGATGTTGTCATTATGTAGCTCTTATTAAATCAACCATAGTTCATGATTGTATCTCCTTTATCCCAGATAGAGTTATACTATCTCACAGCACACATCCTGGTTTCTTCCTTTTACAATCTTTCCATCCTCTTCTATGATGTTTGCTAAGCCTTAAGTGTCAGGGCTGCCAAAAACTATTGTTGATGCCAAGAAGAGCTTGCTGACAGGAGCCTGGTATAGCAGTCCCCTGAGAGTCTGCCAGTGCCTGACCAATAAAGATGTGAATGCTTGAATCCAACCATTGGACTGAGCACAGGGACTCCAATGGAAGAGTTAGGGCAACCCCGTAGGCAGAACAACAATATCAACTAACTAGACCGCCCAGAGTTTCCAGGGACTAAACTACCAACCAAAGTGTACACATGGAGGCACCCATTGCTCCAACTGCATATGTAGCAGAGGATTGCCTTATCTGGCATCAGTGGGAGAGGAGGCCCTTGGTCTTGTGGAGGCTTGTTGCCCCAGTGTAGGGGATACTATTCTGGTGGAGAATTGGGTGAGTCAGGGAGCACCTTCATAGAGGTAAGGGTGGGGGGATGGGATGAGGGCTTGCAGAGGGGAAACCAGGAAGGGGGGAAACATTTGAAATGTAAATAAATAAAATAACCAATTAAAAAAACAAGTGTCAGGGTTGCATTGGGTGAACGCTTTGATGGGTTATTCAGTCCCAAGCTGTCACCCTTAAACACATATACCTAAAAGAACCACTAAATAGACTCAGCTGGCAGTAATTTGAAGCAGAGTAGGAGAAAGACACAGTAATGACATAAATACTGTATGCATATTAGAAAGCCTCAAGAATTAAATGAAGGGAAACCTCTTAGAGGAACCAAACCCAAGTTCTTGCTTGGAAACTGAGCATAAGGTACAGGGCTTGCCATGGACATTTTCTCACAAGACTTTGTTCTGAGAATTGAGAAGAAATCTAAGTGAAGATTTAATTGACAAGGCCATTTGGAGAAAACCCTGTCCTTGTTGAGATGGTGGCAGAGCTTCAGGAGTCTGTATATTACATACATCCCTAAAATTGGCTAATATACCTGGAGAAAAGGAAATTATCAGGAAACTCAGAGGGACAGTTATGAACACTTGGAGAATCGGCAGTGTTCAAGTTTCTGGACTGAGTTCTTTGTTATGACTTACTTAACACTCATTGACTAGAAACACACCTCACTTACGGGTGCAAATTTCAGATGAAATTAAAAACAAGGACAAAAGCAACAAACACACACACATACACATACACACACACACATATACACACACACACACATTCACATACACACACACACACACACATACACACACACACACATACACACACACACACATACACACACACACACACACACACACACACACACACACACACACACACACATATACAAAGTCACTACTAGAAATGATGAAAGTCAAGAACATACAGAAAGCAATAAGCACCAGGTAAATGCTGTAGGTGAAATGGTGAAGAGGTTTTTCATTTTCATTTAGAAATGAGCCAACCATGTTTGTATGCTAAGATCACTGAGTGAATGCATACATAAGTATGCAGAGTTGAATAAACAAAGAAGGGAATTGTGACTTGACAGAGTTCAGGAAAGGGAAATAAATATAAATAAAAGTATTGCAGAACTGAAGGATAAACTCTTGTCTATGCAGCAGACAGCAGACACCAGTAGGAAGCCAGGAAGCAAGCAAATGTGGCAACAGGGACAGAAAGTAAACCATTAAACAGTTAGGGGACAAAAAGGACAGACCGGTAAAGTGATGTGTGTGATGTCCATCCTACAGACAGAGATAGTGACTCAGAGGAATATTGAGAATGTTTTATGTATAGGACGATAATGGAGTGTATAGGTTTAAAGGGCTTTTTCCCAGCTAAGCTTGCCTGAGAATAATAAAAACAAAGTTCAAAGAAGATTCTAGTAAAAACTAAAGAGTAGGCCCAGACTTTTCTACAAAAATAAAAGGCCAGCACTTACAATTTTCATATATACACAAAATATTGTTTGCTTATTTGTAGTGGCTATTCCTGGTTGTCAACTTGACTATATATGGAATGAACTACAATCCGGAATTGGAAGGCTCACCAGTGACCCTTATCTGGAGGCTTGGAGATCCTTATTTGGATCTTGGTTTGAAGATCTTGAGCCATAGTGGCTATGGATTCCAGAAGATTGAATCTCTGAGTTTAAGGAACACACCTTTAATCTGGGCTACACCTTTCATCTGGGATTAAAGGTGTGGTGGAACACACCTTTAATCTGGGCTACACCTTCTCCTGGAGACAATATAAGGACATTGGAAGAAGGGAGTCGAGTTCTTGCTCCTTCGCCTGCTTGCTGCGTGAGACTGAGTAACTGCTAGATCCTTGGACTTCCATTCACAGCTGCGACTAAACAATTGTTGGGAATTGGGCTGCTGACTGTAAGTCATCAATAAATTCCTTTACTATCTAGAGACTATCCATAAGTTCTGTGACTCTAGAGAACCCTGACTAATACACTTATTTAAAAGCAAACCTTTTTTGCATATGTCAGAATGTAGGGAGTTTTGATTCAACATAGTTTAATAGTACTAAAGAAATGTCAAAATATAAAAAAAATATCAGATACCTAGGTTGCACAAGTCTAAAAATCTAGTGAACTCATTAAATATACACAATAAGTATTTTTTAAAAGAAAAAATTTAGGAAAGACTCGTCAAGCAAATCAGGAAACTGGAGTTAAAATGTAGAGAAAATATTTGTGATAAACTCTGCGTTGACTACTTACCCAAAAGCAAACACAGTGAAGTTTTCTGCAGACCACAACAAGGAGTTCCAAGCTTGGAGAAGCACATCGGCAAAGGGAGGAAGAGAGAGGAGAGAGAGAGAGAAGTGACTTATTGGTGCCATAATACTTATCATTTTGTGTAGTGGCATGTTTGGGAACAGGATAAACATGAATGCTATGATAGGAGACAGTGGGTGTGACCGTCCCTTCTGAGGACAAGTATCGCTGTTGGTCCCCAAGTACATGGTGCAGACGGCTAGACTGACCCATAGTGGTCTTTACTTTTGTGAAGTGGCAATGCCCTTCCTATTGTTGGTTTCCGGCAGGGTCATTTCTCATAGCTTCACCCATGGTGATACTCTGGGAAAAGGTACAGTATGGGAGACAAGGGCAAACATTAAAGCTAAACTAATGAGTTAGATGGGTTAGTAAAGTGAAGAGGGGCAAAGAAAAAATTGGTAATGTGTGGATTTCCCTTTGGTCATTGCACAAAATTCAATAATACTGTAAAACAAAACAAAACAAAACAACAAAACACCCCAAACAAACAAACCAAACCCAAAGTTCTTCCAAGCTGGGCATGGTAGCACACCCCCCCCCGCCCCCACCCTGTAATCCCTGTATTGGGAAGATGGAGGCATGAGGGTCAAGAAGTTGAGGCAAACCTGGGCTACATTGGGAGTTCCAGTACTAGCTTAAACCTCCTAGAGAGACCTTGTATCAGAAAACAAAATACAAGAGAGAGCTTAAAATAAAAGAATAAGGAACAGATATTCCAGTGTAACTTTGAATGGCAAAGATTTATTACTCAATAAAGCTCTGCAGCACAAACCATAAAGGAATGATTTATAATCTGGGTTAATTAAAAAAAAAAAAACAAAGCTGTTTCTTGGAGAATGTATTAGAGTATTATGTAGAGTTACAGATATGCATGTCAGTACCAGAAAAGCCCTCTAAATTCTCAGAAAATCTCAGACACAAAACAAAGAAAACAAATTGTAGAGATGTCAAACAAACAAAAGCGAACACACATGGAATTTCCTCTGTGGGGAAACTGGCAGTTTACTCTTGCATAATGTGTCAATATGCTCTTTTCTTCAAACTCTCCCCTTTCCTTCTGTGTCTTGCACATAGAAGCTATGTCCCAAATACCCATTTCTTTTTTGGAAGACCTTAAGAACCTGCAGTGGGCTTGACTTGAATTATGCCCAAGAGTTGATCAAGGGTTAAAGCAAATGTTTACTTGTGTGTGCCACTAGACTGGGGGTCAGCACGTGTCATGGCAAGAATGCAGCCCTTGAGGATGATGTTCCAGAGGATAAAAGGTAGCTTTGTCATTTCCCTTTCACACGCCTTCATTGTCAGGGTTAGCTTCCTCATCAAAGATCGGAACGATTCTCGTGTTCCAAAGTCAGCATGCCAACAGTAAAAGCAGCAATATCGAGCACTTCTATGTACCTGGTTGTAGGCTCTTATAGTCTGTCATAGTAACTCATTGACTTTTCACAAGAATGTCAAGAATCCACCTCATCAACATTCATGTATGTTTTTTTTCTATCTTGTAAATAAATAAATGGAGAAACAGAAAATAATAAGGTATTGTAAGTCATGGAGTATAAGGAATGGGAGATTAGGATCATAAACTTTTCCTTTCTTTTTCCTTCCCTCCCTCCCTCCCTCCCCCCCTCCCTTCCTTCCTGTCTGTCTTTTTTTTCAACATTTGGTTATGAATGTTTATTTATTTGTTAAAGATAGTTTTTTCATATGCTATGTTTTTATCATGGTTGCCCCTCCCTCATCTCCTGAAGGATGTTCTCCATCTCTGTACCAATCTAACTCCATGCTTTCTCTCTCTCTTTAGAAACAAATAGTCCAATAATAATAATAACAATAACAACAACAACAAAATAATAACTAATAATAAGACAAAGCCAGAATTAAAGAAAACACATGGGGCAGGGGAGAAGCAAGAAAAGCAAGAGAAACACACACACACACACACACACACACACACACACACACACACACACATATATACACACACACATATACACACACACAAGACCCATAAAACCAGAAAACTGGAAACCATAATGTATAAGCAAAAGATCTGTAAGGTAAAATAATGCCCATACAGAACATTCTGAAACAAAACCATGAGTCAAACCTTCTCCAAAACACCACCATTGAGTTCACTCTGTGTTGGCCATCTACTACTAGGCATGGGACCTCCTTCAAGTGTGGTTTATATACCAATTGAGACTACATTGGATAAAACTACTTTTTTCTTTGAGAGCAGTTGGGATAGTGATGGAAGCTTATGTCTAGTCCCCATCTCATTGCTGGGACCCATACAGCTTGAATCTGCATAGTCTCTGTTCATGTTGCCACAGTCTCTGTGAGTCATAGGTTCACCAGTCCTGTTGTATCTGGAAGGCAGTGTTCCCTTACTGTGCCTCTTTTGGTCTCAGTTACCCACTCAGGATGACTTTTTTCTAGGTCCACCCATTGACCTGAGAATGTCATGATTTAATTTTTTAACAGCTAAGTAACATTCCATTGTGCAAATGAACTAGGTTTTCACTATCCATTCATCCTTTGCTGGACATGTAGGCTGTGATGGTTTGTATATCCTTGGACCAGTGAGTGGCACCATCTGAAGGTGTGGTCTTGTTGGAATAGGTGTGACCTGGTTGGAATGGGTGTGTCACTGTTGGGTGTGGTTATAAGATCCTCACCCTAGTTGCCTGGAAGTCAGTCTTCCACTAGCAGCCTTTGGATGAAGACATAGAACTCTCAGCTCCTCCTGCAACATGCCTGCCTGGATACTGCCATGCTCCCACCTTGATGATAATGGACTGAACCTCTGAACCTGTAAGCCAGCCCCAATTAAATGTTGTTTTTTATAAGACTTGCCTTGGTCATGGTGTCTGTTCACAGCAGTAAAACCCTAACTAAGACATAGGCTTTTCCCAGTTTCTGGCTCTTAGGAACAAATCAGCAATTAACATGGTTGAACAAATATCTCTGTCGAAGGACATAGAGTCCTTTGGGTATATGCCCAAGAGAGGTATAGCAGATTTTAGAGAGATCTATTTCTAGTTTCCAAATTTATGCCACACTGATGCCATAGTGGCTGTACAAGTGTGCCTTTCCACCAACAACGGATGTTCCCTGTCTTCCAGGTCTTGTTATCATGAGCTGTCATTTGTGTTATTGACCTTAGCCATTCTGACAGGTGTAAGATGAAATCTCAAAGTAGTTTGATCTTCATTTCCCCGATGACTAAGGATGTTGAACTTGCTGTCTGTAATATTTAGCCTGATTGATTCTGGGGATCTGATGTCACATAGCTATGTTCTTCACTTTAAGCTGTACTCATGGGAGAATAAGCTATCTCTGAGAAGAACTAGTCTTGCCTTTCAAAACCTCGGAGTAGAGAAGTAAACCATTGAATTTCGAGTCATTACGGGAAGGAGGTGAAGAGATGCATGGGTCATGAACATTTTAGAAAGAAGTTCAGGTTTTAGAAAAGTAGTAACGAGTCAAGAGTTTGGAGCAGATGTCTCCATCATCATCATCGTCCCAAACAGCAGAAGTTTTTTGAAAAAGGAGTTTCTAGAGAAGGCCCTGAAAATGCAAAAGATGGCTTTGAACCAATCTGGGGAACAGCGTACAGATTGACAGGTTCTAGGACTTCGAATCTGGAAATCCAAAATTAGTTTCATCTGTGATCACCTAGCAAAACTTTTATCAGTTTCTTACCTTAATAAAAGGAAGAAGCCCATAAAAATTACACACACACACACACACACACACACACACACACACACACACACAGAGGTGGGGTACTGTAGGTCTCAACCCCCTGCAATCTACTGACTTGGATTCTGTGCATCAATAACCCCTCCTTGCAGCTCCTTTTACTCCTTTCAAACATCCTTCCGAGATCACAGGCTCTGACATGAACTAGAAAGCAAATGCTCAGGAAAAAAAAAAGGCAGTTGTTCAATGCCCTGCACATTACATGCAAAAGCTTATTTTTGGATTTAGCGATGGAGGTCTTTAATTCCTTCCCTGGCCTCAGCTGGGGACCAGGTGCCTGCTGGCATACCTCCTACCCGGCTCTGGGCAGAGAGCAAAGCCCTTGGCCTTTCGGTTGTTCCAAGTCTTCAAAGCTCCTCAGGAAATAAAACCCTTTTCCCGTACTCTAAGAGATGAGCTGTTCAGTTCACCTCATCTGCTGCCAATATCTTCTGTCAAACTACCAGGCTCTTTACAGTTACGACTCTAGATTTTTGTCCCCAATCCATTTATTCATGTCGCTGAAGCACCATGGTATCCCTGCTGGTAGCCACAGTTGTTATACCATTGGCCAGATATAGCTATCCCCAGCCATGCTGTAACGCGGAGCCGAACTGGATGCATTCACTATGCTTGATGACTGCAGTACAGCCTCTCTGTTGCTCTGTGACTCCAGAGCTGACTGTCCTCACTTGCCCCCTGCTCACTTTACCCGGGACAATGAATGTGCTTGTGGAGGTGACAGGAACAATTCCCTGGTTCTGAGTTCTCAAAGTCCCAGGCTGAACTGCTATTTTCACTATAGTTACCCTTCATACCATTGCTCTATGTAGCCGGGCTTGTTGGCAATATGAATAAAGTGAGGATTTGCATTTAAAGCCACATAGGCATGAAGTTATGTTCTGAGTAGGGATCCCAGAGAAACCTGCCTCATCTGGACTTCAGCCCACCTCCTGTCCCCAAGATGTTGATGACCTTTCACTGTTGTTTCTGAACTATGAGACAGAATAAGCCCTAAACAATAGTTGAGCTGAAAGTCTTTATAAGAGCAGTTAATAGGTGCTGGTAGGGGTTAGAAGCCTCAGTGCTTCTTTGTGTTTGACAATATTTCTTTTGCAAATGACATCGACTATGCTGTAAGATCGGGCTATTCCAGATGTGTCCTGAATTTTGACAATCACGTTTTTATAAATGAGTAATAAAAGAAGAAATGAATTAAATTTGGTAAACAACAGCAACCACCACCTCAGAAAAGTGCCAGAATATTCAGAGGGAATTAAGGAGATCAATACTGACTTTTCCCTAGGATGTTCATTCAGTTATTTATTGGTGACTAGGCCAGAGGTCAGCTCCATGGGTGAACTGTGTTTGTCCCAAGGAGGATAGGTTGAATGCTTCCCATTCAACACAGACGTCAAAGGAGTTCCATGTCTTTTCCAAGAGGCATGGATGGATATTTGTTGAGCAATCTATTACTGGATGGCTCTCTATAATTAGAGAATTATCTACACTTAAAGATTTCTCTTGTCCCTTGTGGGAAGCCACATGTGCCGTTGCAGAGTGGCACTGACTACTGCTGGCCACCACGCATAAGTTTGGACAAACAACCAATGTGTACATATGCAGTAAAGTTTTTTGCAAAGACACTGCCTGGCCCGGGCATGATAATGAGGCTTTGAGAGTATAACCAATCAGATGTGAGACATGCAAATGAGGTATGATAATGAGGCTCTGTGAGGTACAGAGAGAGAGAGTAGCCAATCAGATGAGGAACATGCAAATGAGGCATAGTGCATAACCAATCTGGGTGTGAGACACGCCTCTCCTAGGCCTATATAAGCAGCACCAGTTCTGGGCTCAGGGTCTTTTCGCCTCTACAATCAAGCTCTCCCAATAAACGTGTGCAGAAGGATCCTGTTGCAGCGTCGTTACTGCTGGCCAGTCCGGCGCGCACAAGAGTCCCTGTGCATTTGTGAATCTTCAGGGGACCAGACCTACTTTTGCATCAGGTAGAGGCAATAAACATAGCCTTTTGCTTTTCTGGTTTTCCATTTAAGAATAGAGCAATGTCTAGACTTCTTAGAACATGAAATTTATTCTAGTGGATGCAAAAATCCCAAGTAAGGGCTGGAGAGATAGCTCAGCAGTTAAAAGCACTGGCCACTTTTCCAGAGGACTGGAGTTCAATTCCCAGCTCACAACTGCCTGTAAGTTCAATCTCAGGGGAACAAACAGACACATATGGAGGTAAAATACTAATGTACATAAAATAAAACAAATTATTAAAAAAAAAAAAAGATCATGCCCTTGCATCTCTCCAGAGACAACCTGACTCAGGCATCGAGGGAAAGAAAAAACAAACAAACAAACAAAAAAAAAAAACAGACCCACAGACAAATGGATGAAAAGCTAGGATCAGATGGTCTGGACTCTTAGAAGGCAAAACCTCAGCCCAGAAACTCAGTATGTTTATTGGATAGAGTTTGATAGGAAGGCAAGGTTATTGTCTGGTATAAACAAGGAAGTAGGGTTTATAATATATAGCTGGATCAAGGAGACAGGCTTAGCTAGTCTCAGTAGATGTCTCTGCAGGAGATCATCTCTTCAGGCTGTAAATATTCAGGAGGAGAAAACTGTGGTGGACATTTTTCTTGTATACACTACCAACATTCAGACATGGGTCAGAGGAAGGCTTTGCCATGTCTCTGAGGTCCCCTTGTGCCACGCACTCCGGTCAAGTCTGCTTGACAGGCTGAAAAGTCTCAACGAGGAAAATAGTTTCACGGGAACTCACCTCCTGGAGCTTTGGTGTTCTCATTTACCCATATACTTATACCCTATTCCTGCGTTAGTCTGGTGTATGGAACTACGAGCTCTCTTTTAATATTTTATTATAAATGCCTTTTAAGATTAAATTCTGTTATAGTTAAGTCTCCCCAGTGTTCCGAGTTCCCAGAGTTTAGAATCCTGTAAGACTGCAGTAAGGAAGTTAACCTATTCAGTAACTAATTGAGCATTACAAAAGACAGAGCCAGTAGCTCAGACTGGCCTGCAAAGTATTTACTAAGAACAGTAGCAAATCTCACCCAAACAAGGGAATACCATAATAGAGCTAGGGAATCCCACTGAGACCGAGATCTTCTCTACAGCTAGGTATAGCAAGCTTCACATTAGAAGCAAGTTGGTAAATTCTTCTGTAGACCCAGGAAATAGGGGTTTGGGGTATTGCAGTATTCATGATAAGGTCTGCTAGTGCAGAACCCTGGTGGCGGGTTTAACAATAGACTAGTTTACACCTGGCTCCCTTCTTTTGCAGCAGCAGCCTGGTCCCCACCTTCTTTTGATGTATACATTCCTTTTGTATTGTGTCACTGTAACTTGGTGGATTGTATTTTGCCTGGTTTCTTGTTATTTCTTTGGTATAAAAAGTTTGATGCTCGACCTGACAAAATACATTCAGATTCTACACAATCTCACGTGTTGGTCTGTCTGTCACCCGCCGACGCCTTGTCCACCTGTCCCAGAGACCTGTTCCACGTAGACAAAGGGACCCAGAGGGTCTGTGGCACCCTTGGAGTAGGGTTAAGGGTGAAGAAAATCTTTGCCATTCTTCCATGGGATTAAGCATACAGTCTCTTAGATGGCTATGACCGTGTCAATAGCACACTTACTTCCCCTTCTGCTTCCCACATGTATTGGTATGTGCTAGTAAACAGAGCTGAGCCAATATCTTTACTCAGGTTGTTAGTACAATTAGTTACATCCACATGTAAAAATCAAAAGTAAATTCATATGTTGAATCTTATCTTATACAACAATCTTGACTTAGCAATAAATGCTTGGGAGAATTCAGCCGGCACCAGGCTAAACAATTGTCTTTTGAGAATTATCTTCAATTTCATAGTAAGGGGAGAAATAATTATCTAAAATAAAAAGTGTCTCCATGCCTTATAAAGTTTGTGTTTTGTAAGTATGAATAAAAAGTGTGCATATTGGAGATACAGACTCAGCAACTGTCGAGACAACTTTTAGGATGCATGAATTAATGAAAACTATCTTTTCTGTTTGTGTGTGTGTGTCACATGGATACCTGAGTCTCATAGACTCCCACCTGGGAGTGAGTAGTCTAAATTAGTCAAGCTGGGCACCTTATAGAAATTTATCTGGAAAAAGTACCATTGTGGCTTTTGCATTACCAGTCACCTTCAGACTAGATGGCAGATGTTAACACAGTGCTGTGTTGCTCACAGGGTCTTTGCCTGCAGTCTGTAACACTGGCAGCACAGTAGAAGGAGTTAGGGTTGGCTGTGTGGCTCTGATTTTTTTTCTGGTACTGTGGATTTGGGAAGGGTTTGTGGAACAGATTTTTCCATTGCTTCTTTCAGGTTATAATTTGGTTTGGGATGAATCATTTTATATAGACGACAACAATAACAATTATAGTTGGTGTGAAGAGACACCATGATCCTGGCAACTCTTTTTTTTTTTTATTAAACTAATAAAATTTATTTTAAAATATACAATGCAGTATTAACATTTTTAAGTCATCAAAATAATTTATAATAGTAAAATGCCTCTTAAATATACATGATATCCTCTGAAGATAAAAGTAATGTTCACTCAACCTGCTTTTAAAATCTATTTGGAACATTAAAGATGATAGAAGTAGAAAAAAAATCTCTTATGAAGTCCTCTATGAAAGGAAATTGTGAAATATTCCTGATTAGACAGAAATTGTTCCATCTCCGAGAATACACAGTGTAACTATGGCTTCATAGAATGAATTGGGTAGTGTTTCTTCTGTTTCTATTTTGTGGAGTAGTTTGAAGAGTATTGGTATTAGGTCTTCTTTGAAGGTCTGACAGAACTCGGCACTAAACCCATCTGGTCCTGGGAATTTTTTGGTTGGGAGACTTTTAATGACTGCTTCTATTTCTTTAGGGGCTATGGGACTGTTTAGATTATTTATCTGATCCTGTTTTAACTTTGGTATCTGGTATCTGTCTAGAAAATTGTTCATTTCATCCAGATTTTCCAATTTTGTTGAGTGTAAGCTTTTGTAGTAGGATCTGATGATTTTTGAATTTCCATGGTTTCTGTTGTTATGTCTCCCTTTTCACTTCTGATTTTATTAATTTGGATATTGTCTCTGTGCCCCCTGGTTTAGTCTGGCTAAGGGTTTATCTATTTTGTTGATTTTTCTCAAAGAACCAGCTCCTGGTTTTGTTGATTCTTTGTGTAGTTCTTTTTGTTTCTATTTGGTTGATTTCAGCCCTAATTTTGATTATTGCCTGCAGGTTTACTCCTTTTGGGTGTATTTGCTTCTTTTTGTTCTAGAGCTTTCAGGTGTGCTGTCAAGCTGCTATGATCTCTCCAGTTTCTTTTTGGAGGCACTTAGAGCTATGAGTTTTCCTCTTACCACTGCTTTCATTGTATCCCATAAGTTTTGGTATGATGTGTCTTCATTTTCATTTAAATTCTAAAAAGTCTTTACTTTCTTTCTTTATTTCTTCCTTGACCAAGTTACCGTTGAGTAGAACATCGTTCAGCTTCCGTGTGTATGTGTGGTTTCCCTTGTTTTTCTTGGTATTGAAGACCAGCCTTAGTTCATAGTGATCTGATAGGGTGCATGGGATTATTTCAATCTCAAATCTGTTGAGGTCTGTTTTGTGACCAATTATATGGTCAGTTTTGGAGAAGGTACCATGAGGTGCTGAGAAGAAGATATATTCTTTTGCTTTAGGATGAAATGGTCTATAAATATCTGTTAGATCCATTTGGTTCATAACTTCGGGTAATTTCACTATGTCTCTGTGTTTAGTTTCTGTTTTCATGATCTGTCCTTGACTGAGAGTGGGTTGTTGAAGTCTCCCACTATTATTATGTAGGGTGAGATGTGTGCTTTGAGCTTTAACAAATTTCATTTATGAATGCAGGTGCCCTTGCATTTCGAGCATAGATGTTCAGGTTTGAGAGGTCATCTTAGTAGATTTTTCCTTTGACCTGTATGGTGTCCTTCCTTATCTTTTTTGATTAGCAACTCTTTTTTTTTTTTTAAATTTTATAATTATATTTAGGTACAGAAAACTCAGTGTACATTTAACCCAGTTTATTGGCGAGTTCTTTAGCCTTTGCTTTTTCCAGCTTGGCAATGCGAGCCACAGACTTAGGACCCAGGACGTTGCCTCCCCAGTGGCGACGGATCTCGTCATATCTGTCATTATAATTGGTCCTAATAGCTTCCACCAGCTTAGCCAGAGCACCCTTGTCTTCCGAGTTAACCTGTGTGAAGGCAACAGTGGTGCATGTCTTCCTGTGGACCAGGTGCCCCAGCCTGGCCTTTCCCTTGATGGTGCAGTAGGGCACCCCCATCTTTCGACACAGGGCAGGTAGGAAAACCACCAGCTCAATGGGGTCTACGTCATGGGCAATCACCACCAGCTGAGCCTTCTTGTTCTCCACCAAGGTGGTGATTGTATTGACTCCTGCTCGGAGGACAGGTGGCCTCTTAGTTGGGACGTCGCCTTTGCCAGCAGCCTTTGCTTCTTCTCTTGCTTTGTCTCTGGCCTGTACTTGTGGGCAAGCTTAAGCAGCTGAGTAGCTGTCTGCCTGTCCAGGGCCTGGGTGAACTGGTTAATGGCAGGAGGGACTTTGAGCCGCTTGTAGAGGATAGCTCTTTGCCGCTGCAGCCTGATGTAGCGGGGCCATTTGACGAAGCGCGTTAAATCTCTTTTGGGCTGGATGTCCTGTCCAATGCCGAAGTTCTTGGGCCTCTTCTCGAACAGAGGGTTGACCACCTTCTTGGCCTCCTGCTTCTTGACGACGGCGGGGGCCGGGGCCACCTTCTTCCCCTTGGCCTTCTTCCCTTTGGGCATCTTGCTCGGCTGCTGGAGAAAGAAAGAAGAGGGAATTGTGGGGGATAAGTAAGTGGCCGCCTGATTAGCAACTCTTAAAAAGGAAAACATTTAATGGGGCTTGCCTTGGGCTTTTAATGGATATATATCATATAATAGCTTCTTTTATCCTTCCTCCCTCCCTCCCTCCCTCCCTTCCTTCCTTCCTGCCTGCCTTCCTTTCTCTCTCTCTCTCTTTCTTTTCTTTCTTTCTCTCTCTCCTCAAATGTGTGTGTGTATGTGTGTGTATGTGTGTGTTATACACTTGGGCCCATTGGGAATGCATTGTAGAGGCTATATGGAATGATGTTTAAGTGGAAACAAAGGACTTATAGATAATTTATCATCTACTTTGGTAACTAACAAATAAAATGATTCATGCTACCCAGCAGAATGCTTGAATGACAATGTAATAATAACACCAGCCCTTGTTTTGGAGACTAGTTCTTCCAAATTAATTTCCCCAAACCAACATTATAGTAATGTTCTTGTAAGATGACAGTTGGCAAGCATGTCCTTAAAGTGAGAGTCTTGAAAAGTCAAGGGCAGTAGTTTGGAGTAGCTCTCAGCTTTGCTTGCTCTTTGGCTGAGCCTTCTGAGTTTTATTAGAGTGGCTACTTTCTTCATTTTACTAGAAAATGTCAGTGACTGTGGAAGGAGAGAAGAGAATAATGGGAAGATTCAAAGCAGAAATAGGAAGTCTTGTAGAAACTACAGCACAGTATGTCAGTTTCTCTTTAGTGTAGATACAACACAGTAGACTATGCCCAATATAGTCTACATTTAAGACGAAGCTATTAAGCCAAACAATGATTTATTTCTATAATATCTCTTGGGGGAAAGGGAGTAAGTTGCTTGGGGCAGAGCATGAGACCCAGTGGGTATTTCCAGGTAGAAAAAAAGTCTCAACAGCAGCTATATGGCAAGAAGGAATATTTTGTGATTTTCAGGCTGTGTGGAGATGGCAGGCAGCAGTGTAGTTGGAGAGGATTTGGGGAACAAGATGAGCTCCGTGTATTTCTGAATTGCTTGTTGTCTGTGCTCTGCCATCAGCTTCTGCCCTCAGTCTCTTCAGCGGACCAATCACCAGCAAAAGCTGCACATCTCATTCTGTCTGAGGGCAACAAGGTGGATTCTTCTGAGAAACTAGAAAAGATAGCTTTTGCATCTGGGTCCTGGTGTTTTGCATTAGAAAAGATAGTTGTTTGCATCTGCATAAAACAGAGGTAGCGAAGAAGAATATAGAGGGACAGCAAATATCGGCATTAGATTGACAGACACGACAGAAAGCTACCTTAGAGGGTAGGGTAATTTAGAACACTGAATTTTGTATTCAAACTTTGTAACTTAGTTCTGCCTGGCTTCTACCAGGCTTAGCATTTTATCTTTTCGTTTCTCTTCTCCTTCCTCCTCCTCCTCCTCCTCCTCCTCCTCCTCCTCCTCCCCCCTCCTCTTTCTTCCTCTCTCTCTCTCTCTTTCTCTCTCTCTCTCTCTCTCTCTCTCTCTCTCTCTCTCTCTCTCTCTCTCTGTCTCTGTCTCTCTCTCGCCTCTCATGTCATTTCCTCCATGACAGAGAGTTGGTCCTGACTATATCTTGGCAGAAAATGCCATTTTTGGGTTATCTCCTCCTCTCTACTGAATCCTGTGTTTTATGCATTTTTTTTTTTTTTTTTTTAAAGCACAATTCAATGCTTGGCAGGCTGTCAGCAGACTTCCTTATAGGGTAGAGTTCAGAGACAGCATACCCTCCTCTAGCCCTGGAGAGGATTAGTTCTGAGTTGCAAAGTAAATAAAATAAGATTACAAGTGGGAACGAATTGTTCATGGTGGGAGAAAACAAACACAAAACAGATGGGAACAAAGAGCTGTTTGCCTTGCCTGGAAGAAAGCACTGGAGAGACTTCTGGCGATAATGCCCTTAACATTTATACAGCTCTTCACATTTTCTAAGTGCTTCCTGGTAATTAAGGGTCCTTAATCAGCTGGTAGGTGCAGATCATTCAATGAATTAAGTATTGAGTTATATTGAGAGCACTGCGTAATTCTGAAGTCTAAGACAAATATGACTCATTTTGTATTCCTCTGAATTTCTTAGTTTCTGCTTACTCCCTTTCAACAGAGATCATAACAGAAAACCACAAGTGGTCAAAATGCAGAGATGTATGAGATGTCTGGCCCCAGTTGGTGCACATACACATAATTTCCACACCAAAGGCTCAGGGACCTTCTCGGAAGATGAGGTGGGAACAATTCTAAGGTCTGGAGGAACAGGGAATCTGTGACAGGGCAGGGAAGAAACTACAGGGAAGAGCTACCAATGTACCTCAACAACATGGCTGCCTAGCCAAGACCGGGACATGCACAACACCAGTAGCTACACTAGCCTGGAACGTGGAAATCTCACTGGTCCCCACTCAAAGACAAGGGACTACAGACAGCTAATGGTCTCAGAGAGGACGAGAAACAGTCTTTCCTAGGGATGAGGCCCCCCACCCCCATTAGTTACCTAATACAAAGTGGTCGGCCCTGAAATCATATAAATATAAGGAACGCTCAACAGACCGAGCAAGTTGTAGGTACGTATTTCTGTATATGTAACAATCAAAACTAAAAATAAGGAGGTCGTGATTTTAAAAGGGAGAATGATATAATTATAGTTCAATCAAAACTATTATTATTATTATTATTATTGTTTTTGTTGTTGTTGTTAGTTTTTGTCATTCCTTGTAAGTGTAAGTTATTTATTGTTAGTTATTGCCTATACTCAAAGTTATATAAAATACTAATTTACCAGCCTGATGCTTGCAATCATTTTTGTTTGTTTGTTTGTTTTAAAACCTAATCTTGCTATGTGGATAAAGCTGGCATAAAATTCAAGATCTTCCTTTCTTCGCCTCCTGAGTGCCAGAATTATAGATGCGGGGCACTTTTCTTGCCTACAACCATATTTTAAGACATGCCTATATAGAGAAACTCCAAGTTCCTAGAATTTTCACAGAAAAAGCAAGTGATAGCTGCCACCCCTCTTCTCAATGAGACACGCTGGCCTTAGAGTCAATAAAGCAAACAACTCACCCTTCTTCTCTCTCCAGAGTCAAGGTTCCCATCTTAGGTGCATCACATAGTAAGGCATCTTGCTGCCGGTGAATGCCCTGGCTGTGTGACTACTTTTTAAGGTTTACAGCTCAGGTCGTCTCTAACTGGAATAGAAACCATACATAGATATGATTGCAATCTATTTGGCATGCTTCTGTCTAAATGTCAAGAAGTGCTTGCTTTTCGCTTGTATTTCTACATACTGTTCTTTGACAAATAATCCCAGGGAATTGAGGGCCAAGAAAAGCCAAAGGCATTTGGGATGGAGTTTTAAAAACACTGACAGAGGATGCTTGACAATTTGAAGAGCACTGTGGTTCTTATTAACCCACTAACGCTTGAAAACTTACCATTTCTCCCCATAGAACCTTCACATTCCCTCCTTCAGACAACCACATACACATCTCAGACTTCTCCCCCTATCTTAGAAACAGTGGATTTTGCCTGGAAACTGAAGATGACAGTGTTCACTGTCCTCCCTAGATCTAAGTAAAAGCTTATGCTTCTTCTGTGAGTGAAGCCAGTGCAGCCTGGGGTTCCTTAAGGAGGGATGGTAGTTATCTCAGGTCCTCTTCAAGAGCCTGGGTTTTGTTTCTCTGTTTGTGGGAGACCTATAGAAAAGAGCTCATGAATGAATGCTAATTCTCCTGAGTATTATGTAGCTAGGGATTTGAAACTGATCCCTGCTCATCCTTAGAAGGCCTTTCAGGTCTTGATTCATTTGAGCTGATTTACTCATCAGCTTCTTTGGTTGCTGACTCTTCCTTAAACTGCTTTCATTAGGGTCTGCTCTGCTGTGTGTGTATGTGTGTGTGCACGTGCATATATATATATATATATATATATATATACACAAATATATGTGTATATAGATGTATGTTTATGTTTCTGCAGTATGTGTATATATATTTGTGTGTGTGTGTGTGTGTGCTATAAAAAGAAACTAATGGAACAGAATTGAAGACCCAGAGATGAACCCACACACCTATGGTCACTTGATCTTTGACAAGGGAGCTAAAACCATCCAGTGGAAAAAAAGACAGCATTTTCATCAAATGGTGCTGGTATAACTGGTGGTTATCATGTAGAAGAATGCGAATTGATCCATTTCTATCTCCTTTTACTAAGGTCAAATCTAAGTGGATTAAGGAACTCCACATAAAACCAGAGACACTGAAACTTATAGAGGAAAAAGTAGGGAAAAGCCTCGAAGATATAGGTACAGGGGAAAAATTCCTGAATAGAACAGCAATGGCTTGTGCTGTAAGATCGAGAATCGATAAATGGGACCTCATAAAATTGCAAAGCTTCTGCAAAGCAAAAGACACCGTCAATAAGACAAAAAGGCCACCAACAGATTGGGAAAGGATCTTTACCTATCCCAAATCGGATAGGGGACTAATATCCAATATATACAAAGAACTCAAGAAGGTGGACTCCAGAAAATCAAATAACCCCATTAAAAATGGGGCTCAGAGCTAAACAAAGAATTCTCACCTGAGGAATACTGAATGGCTGAGAAGCACCTGAAAAAATATTCAGCATCCTTAATCATCAGGGAAATGCAAATCAAAACAACCCTGAGATTCCACCTCACACCAGTCAGAATGGCTAAGATCAAAAATTCAGGTGACAGCAGATGCTGGCGTGGATGTGGAGAAAGAGGAACACTCCTCCATTGTTGGTGGGATTACAAGCTTGCACAACCACTCTGGAAATCAGTCTGGCGGCTCCTCAGAAAATTGGTCATAGTACTACCGGAAGATCCAGCAATACCTCTCCTGGGCATATATTCAGAAGATGTTCCAACTGGTAAAAAGGACACATGCTCCACTATGTTCATAGCAGCCTTATTTATAATAGCCAGAAGCTGGAAAGAATCCAGGTGTTCCTCAACAGAGGAATGGATACAGAAAATGTGGTATATTTACACAATGGAGTACTACTCAGCTATTAAAAAGAATGAATTTATAAAATTCCTAGCCAAATGGATGGACCTGGAGGGCATCATCCTGAGTGAGGTAACCCAATTACGAGAGAACTCACACGATATGTACTCAGTGATAAGTGGATATTAGCCCAGAAACTTAGAATATCCAAGATATAAGATACAATTTGCAAAATACATGAAACTCAAGAAGAAGGAAGACCAAAGTGTGGACACTTTGCCCCTTTTTACAATTGGGAACAAAACACCCATGGAAGGAGTTACAGAGTCACCTTTTGGAGCTGAGACGAAAGGATGGACCATCTAGAGACTGCCATACCTGGGGGTCCATCTCATAATCAGCCTCCAAATGCTGACACCATTGCATACATTAGCACGATTTTGCTGAAAGGACCCAGATATAGCTGTCTCTTTTGAGGCTATGCTGGGGCCTAGCAAACACAGAAGTGGATGCTCACAGTCAGCTATTGGATGGATCACAGGTCCCCCAATGGAGGAGCTAGAGAAAGTACCCATGAGCTAAAGGGATCTGCTAAAGGGTGGAACAACATTATGAACTAACCAGTACCCCCCAGAGCTCGTGTCTCTAGCTGCAAATGTGTTAGAAGATGGCCTAGTTGGCCATCATTGGAAAGAGAGGCCCATTGTTCTTGCAAACTTTAGATGCTTTAGTACAGGGGAACGCCAGGGCCAAGAAGTGGGAGTGGGTGGGTAGGGAAGTGGGGGGGGGTATGGGGGACTTTTGGGATAGCACTGGAAATGTAAGTGAGGAAAATACCTAGTTAAAATTTTGAAAAAAAAATAAAAAGAGAGGGTGTGTGGGAGACAACACAGCCAAGTGGGAGCGATAGTCCTGGGGATGGACAGGTAAGATAGGGAAGGAAGGGGACAGAAGGAATGGAGGGAGAATTGACAGAGATGACATATTTATGAACATATATATATATATAAACACATTTTTATTAAAATATAGTCTGTTTAATAATTTGTTTTTTATATTTTTTAAAAGATTTTTTTCTTTATGTATGTGAGCACACTGTCACTGTCTTCAGACACACCAGAAGAGGGCATTAGATCCCTTTACAGATGGTTGTGAGCCACCATGTGGTTGTTGGGAATTGAACTCAGGACCTCTGGAAGAACAGTCAGTGCTCTTAACAGCTAAGCCATGTCTCCAGCCCTAATTTAATGTTTCTTGAGAACTTCATATATTAGCATTGCATCTACAAAATCCCCACCCTCTTGTTCCCCTTTAACTCATCCTATGTTCTTCCTCCCAAATTCATATATCCATCAAATATTATTGTTACAAGTATATGTGTATGTATGCATGCATGCAAGCATGTTTATATGCATGTATGTACATATGTATGTATATCCTATAGGCCTTTTACCTTTTTTCATTTGTGCATAAGTACAGAATTAGATAGCCCATATGGGAGCTTTTTCCTAGAGGAAACTCTCTCAATGACCATTGACAATCATAGCTCTTCGAGGATGGGAACTTATGAGATTTCCCATCCAGGTGAATATGTTGACTGGTGTTGTCATTATGTGGGTCTCTCTCCAAAATAATATTGTTGAGACATCATGGTTGCAGCATCCCTGTCATATATGCAAGAAACTACCTCACATAAAATCCCACCAACATCTAAATAGTTTCTTCATTTTGCCAGGCTTATTCATGGACATAGTGAATAAATGACTACCCAATACTGAATTTATAATGAAAAATAGTATTATCTCATGATAGAATATCTCATGTATTCTTCTTCCTTAATCCACATGTCTGCTGTAATTTCTCTCTATGTTCCTATATTGCTAGTTGTGACTTACTAATTTTAGATTGCATCAATTAAGTATTGTTAAAACTGACAGAGTTGATTTTCTTATTCCTATTTCATATCTTCCTTTTTTACCTACCAAGTTGTACATAATTATCTTAGAAATATTAATAGGGACTATCACAATTGTGTGAACATTTGTCACCATCAAGCAGTGCTGTGAATAGTTTGCACCCCTTGTGCAGTTCTACACAACTTGCTTTTTCTCAGGTTTTTAATTGTGCTTCTTTCTTGCTAGACTTCTTTCTTTCTTTCTTTCTTTCTTTCTTTCTTTCTTTCTTTCTTTCTTTCTTTCTTTCTTTCTTTCTATTCTCTTACTCACTCTTTTAACACACTCTGAATTCTTTGGCCACCCTCAACGTATCTATTATTTTTTATTAACTATCTCCTTTCCTTGAAAAGCCACCTACTGGGACTCAAGGTCCTTACTTCCGTCAACTCTTTGATTCTCCAGAGTTAATACATAGTCACCTACCTAAAGCCTTCTTAAGTTAATCCACTGCTTTCTGAATTTTTTTTTCTTTTCCTTTTTCTTGCTTCATTCCTAAATGTTTTAGGAGAGCACCCAAAATATTTTTTTTTTTAAAAGAAAAATAGTTTGTGTGTGTGTGTGTGTGGGGGGGGTGACAAGGTGGCTAAGCAATTAAGAGCACTCAGTTTTTCGGAGAGACCTGAGTTCAATTCTCAGCACTAACATGGCATCTCACGGGTGTCTAATGCTGGCTTCTAGTACGCACATGTACGTGCAGATAAAGCACCCATATATATAAATATGTAAATGAATCTTTTTTTTTAAATAACAATAACATAAAAATAAAATCTGGTGTGATGGTTTGTATATGCTTGGCCCAGGGAGTGGCACTGTTGGGAGGTGTGGCCTTGTTGGAGTAGGTGTCTTACTGTGGGTGTGGGCTGTAATATCTTTGTCCTACCTGCCCGGGAGAGTATTTTGGTAGCAGCCTTCAGATGAAGAGGTAGACCTCTCAGCTCTTCCTCCACCATGCCTACCTGGATGCTGCCATGTTCCTACCTTGATGATAATGGATTGAAACTCTGAACCTGTAAGCCAGCCCAAATTAAATGGTGTACTTATAATATTTGGTCATGGTGACTATTGAGAAGGGTGTTGTTTCCCTAAATTCTTTCTCAGCCTGTTTATCCTTTGTGTAGAGAAAGGCCATTGACTTGTTTGAGTTAATTTTATATCCAGCTACTTCACCGAAGCTGTTTATCAGGTTTAGGAGTTCTCTGGTGGAATTTTTAGGGTCACTTATATATACTATCATATCATCTGCAAAAAGTGATATTTTGACTTCTTCCTTTCCAATTTGTATCCCCTTGATCTCCTTTTGTTGTCAAATTGCTCTGGCTAGGACTTCAAGTACAATGTTGAATAGGTAGGGAGAAAGTGGGCAGCCTTGTCTAGTCCCTGATTTTAGTGGGATTGCTTCCAGCTTCTCTCCATTTACTTTGATGTTGGCTACTGGTTTGCTGTAGATTGCTTTTATCATGTTTAGGTATGGGCCTTGAATCCTGATCTTTCCAAGACTTTTATCATGAATGGGTGTTGGATTTTGTCAAATGCTTTTTCTGCATCTAACAAGATGATCATGTGGTTTTTGTCTTCAAGTTTGTTTATATAATGGATTACGTTGATGGATTTCTGTATATTAAACCATCCCTGCATCCCTGGAATAAAACCTACTTGGTCAGGATGGATGATTGTCTTGATGTGTTCTTGGATTCGGTTAGCGAGGATTTTATTGAGTATTTTTGCATTGATATTCATAAGGAAATTGGTCTGAAGTTCTCTATCTTTGTTGGGTCTTTCTGTGGTTTAGTTATCAGAGTAATTGTGGCTTCATATAATGAATTAGGTAGCGTACCTTCTGCTTATATTTTGTGGAATAGTTTGTGAAGAACTGGAATTAGATCTTCTTTGAAAGTCTGATAGAACTCTGCACTAAGCCCATCTGGTCCTTGGCTTTTTTTGGTTAGGAGACTATTAATGACTGCTCTATTTCTTTAGGGGATATAGGACTGTTTAGATCATTAATCTGATCCTGATTTAACTTTGTTACCTGGTATCTGTCTAGAAATTTGTCCATTTCATCCAGGTTTTCCAGTTCTGTTGAGTATAGCCTTTTGTAGAAGGATCTGATGGTGTTTAGGATTTCTTCAGGATCTGTTGTTACGTCTCATTTTTCATTTTTGATTTTGTTAATTAGGATGCTGTCCCTGTGCCCTTTAGTGAGTCTGGCTAAGGGTTTATCTACATATGAAGCTAGAAACACGAGCTCTGGGGGGTACTGGTTAGTTCATATTGTTGTTCCACCTATAGGATTGCAGACCCCTTTAGCTCCTTGGGTACTTTCTCTAGCTCCTCCATTGGGGGCCCTGTGATCCATCCAATAGCTGACTGTGAGCTTCTACTTCTGTGTTTGCTAGGCCCCGGCATAGCCTCACATGAGACAGCTATATCTGGGTCCTTTCAGCAAAATCTTGCTAGTGTATGCAATGGTGTCAGTGTTTGGAGGCTGATTATGGGATGGATCCCCGGGTATGGCAGTCTCTAGATGGTCCATTCTTTCATCTTAGCTCCGAACTTTGTCTCTGTAACTCTTTCCATGGGTGTTTTGTACCCAGTTCTAAGAAGGGGCAAAGTGTCCACACTTTGGTCTTCATTCTTCTTGAGTTTCATGTATTTTGCAGATTGTATCTTGTATCTTGGGTATTCTAAGTTTCTGGGCTAATATCTGCTTATCAGTGAGTACATATCATGTGTCTTCTTTTGTGATTGGGTTACCTCACTCAGGAAAGTAAGGCAACTCTGGGTGTTGTCTCTTAATGACAAATATCATATATTTGTCCCGAATTTTTCTTTTTCTTTTTAACATTTAAGCTCTACTTTGTTTAAGATTGACCCATATAACTGCATTTTGATACTAATAACTGTCATAGTGTACCTCACAGGCCCCACATATTAGTATATGTTCAATGTTTTATTGTAAGTATAGCCATTGGAGATATTCTGGGCAGTTGACAGCTGGTCTTGCTATAATATTTGGTTGAGTTTATCATGTGCATAAAAGGTGTTACAAAGAATTATTGGCATTGATTTGGTTTTTGAAGAGAGAGAAGTAGTTTTCTAAGAGTAAGAAAAATATTTTTAAATTATTTTGAAACACAAACAATAATAATTAAAGTTAACCTATTGTGTTTAGGTACAATGAGAACGTGAATTTTTCCAAGGAGAAGATTCTTTATCAACTAGCTTGATTATGATAAATATTTTAAAATATATATTTATATCAAAATTTATTCCATAAATGTATCCTCATTAGTGATAATTATCAGTGTCTTCTGATACTAGATAGTGTACATAAATTTAAAAAAATTTGCCTAAACATTTGAAGGTTCGGAAGTCTAATGAATGACATAGTCATCTCCTTAGTCTTTGTGCCATACTATACCATGGCATAAAGTGTCATATTGTGAAGTAGAGCAAGCTAGCTCATATTTCCATTTACTTAAAAAACACTAACGTCAAATGAGTCCTATCCTTATGTTCTTACCAAATACAGACCGGAGTAGTAAATCTATATGGAACCCCAAGAAATAATGCCAAGCCAGAGGCTAAGAGGAAGACATGAAACTGCTTTAGAAAGAGCATGGCTTTACCAACACAGTGGCTTCTGTTGTTCAGAATTGTGAGACAATAAATTTCTGTGGTCATATGCCACAAGGTTTATGCAATTTGCTATGGTAGATATTATGAATGAAGGCAAAGGCTGAAAGATCTCCTGACTAACAATACTCTTTACTTAGTTACAACGGAAGCAATGTATTTGGTACCCAACATATTAGTGCATGTGTTAAGTGCATGGGGGCATGCACGTAAAATGTCATGTCAGATTTAATGTTTACAGGTCCCTTCAACTTTCTAGCATTATTTTGTGCCGATTCATGTACAGATTAGAAAACTGAATATTGTTGAAGTTGAATCATTCTAGCCAGAAGCAAAAGGGAGCTCACGTGGATCTGAATCTGTAGCCAGTTGCAAACCACTGCACTATGGAGACTCTGCAATGAAGCAGTGTAATTGTTTGCTTTGTGTTTCTTCCCTTTCTTATTTAGCAGTTCGAAAATTATGGTCTCCATCTAGTTTTCTGACTTTATTTCAATATATTAGATATGTTTGTTCCATTCTATTTCAAATACCCCAGCTTGTTCTGTTTCCCTTCTCATGTTTAAAATATAGCTTTTGGTCCCTAAGAAAGACACAGAAACAGAATGGGTGAAACTTTACTGTGCTGTATTCCTGATCCAGAGTACAGGCCAGAACAAGCCAGAGCAATTCCCTGAAGCTTTACAGAGAGACGTCTGTCTAGATACAGTATATAAATATGCTGTCTGCTTTAATGCCAAGTTATCAATTGGTTTCACAGCTATTCCTTATAGGAGGAACAAAGAACAATAGCAGAGTCCCTGGCTTCATGCTCTAAGGGAATGCTTTAGAAAGAATGTGAAGCAATCTAATACTTTCTATGTGATTGATAGAAAATTCTGGAAAGGAGAGATCCTTGTACCTGTTCCCTCTTTCATTTTGATTATTTGATTGATGCCTCTTCTATTATAGTTCAATACAATCTTTATGCTTTATTTGATGATTTGTAAATCATATATATATATATATATATATATTTATTTCATTTGATTTCCATTATACCTTTTAGATACAGTTGTGGTAGGCATTGTTATCCTAGTTGTGGAGATGAGAAAATACCTGCAGAGATATACTACATCTGAAGTTCCATAGGAAGTAGAAATAGAACTGGGTGGGCCCTGGGCAGTGTGCTTTCTAACTCATCCAATGCACCATCATAGTAAAAAATAATATTGTGGTATATTGATAATGTTGCAATGCTACAACTACAATCTACAATTGTGTAGATTTCAAAAATTGCTATTTACAAACCCAATGACAGAGACACAAAGCATTTCAGAGGGTTGAGTACCTAGCCTAGGACTTCAGGGAGGTGGTAGTGGTAGTGGTAGAGTTGATTTGAATATATTCTAGAACAACCAGTTGTTTCTGTTAATTTGCATATCTTCCTAAAGCAAAGATTTGCTACTAGATAGATGTAGTGGTTTGAATAAGAATGGCTCTCATAGGCTCCTGTATTTGAATGCTTAGTTATCAGCAAGTGGCACTACTTGAGAAGGATCAGGTGGTGTGGCCTTGTTAAAGAGTATGTCACTGAGGGTGGGCTTAGAAGTTTCAAGAGCCCAAGTCAGGCCCAGTGGCACATTCTCTTCCTACTGCTTGTGGATCTGGATGTAGAGGTCTTAGCTACTTCTCCAGCAGCATGTCTGCTTGTATGCTACCATGCTTTCTGCCATGTACTGGCTAGTTTTGTGTCAACTTGACACAGCTGGAGTTATCACAGAGACAGGAGCTTCAGTTGAGGAAATGCCTCCATGAGATCCAACTGTAAGGCATTTTCTCAATTAGTGATCAAGGGGGAAATGTCCCTTGTGGGTGGGACCATCTCTGGGCTGGTAATCTTGGTTCTGTAAGAGAGCAGTCTCAGCAAGCCAGGGGAAGCAAGCCAGTAAAGAACATCCCTCCGTGGCCTCTGCATCAGCTCCTGCTTCCTGACCTGTTTGAATTCCAGTCCTGACTTCCTTGGTGATAAAGCTGGATAAACCCTTTCCTCCCCAACTTGCTTCTTGGTCATGATGTTTGTGCAGGAATAGAAACCCTGACTAAGACATGCCATGGTGACAATCACTAAACCCCTGAATGGTAAGCAAGTCCCAATTAAATGCTTTAATTTTAAGAGTTGCTGTGCTCATAGTACTTCCTCACAGAAGTAGAACAGTGACCAAAACAGCATATAAACTATGGAATGGCTAAATAAAACTCAAAGGCCTAGGCCTGGAATAAACCCAGGCCTTCAATGAGCTAGTTGCATGTAGGTGTGGTAGAATTTGATAAAAGATAATGTCTTTGTTTCTTTTTTTTTTGTATATACATGCATATGTGTGCAGGACATTGCAGGTTTGTATGTGCAGGTTGATGCATATGTGTACATGAGCATATTTATATATGCATGTTGGGGTTACACATGTAAACCCACACGTAGAGGTTAGTGGTAAATTTCAGATTTCAGGCTTTGTTACTTCCTTACACCTTTGTTTTGTTTTTGTTGATTATTTATTTTGAGAGTCTCTCACTTGACCTCAAATTAGCTGCTTAGTCACCTGGCTGGCCAGTGAGCCACGAAGCTCCTTTTGTTTTTGCCTCCATGGCACTGGTATTTAAAGCATACGTATGTTTTTACATTCAGTTTTAAGAAAAAACAAAACAAAACATAGGTTCTGGGTATCACACCTAGGTTCTATCTTGTACAGTAAGCATCAAACTGGCCATTACTTTTTTTCCACACTAACACTTCTATATTCTTTTGGCTCCTAGACCACAACATTTAAATCATCTGTGGTCTGATCAAGCATTACCTGAATTTACTTGGCATCTAAGAGCGTGAACTCTTAAGCTGCCTTCCTATCTTGACATTTGCTCTTGAAACCTGATGGAACTTGAAGATTAAAGTCCTTGAGTGATGATGTTGCCACGGTGCCTGACAGACAACCCCACGGGGACAGCAGGGACCAGACTCTTGAGACATTACAACCCTCTTCACATCACAATGAGATGTAATGAAGATGTTTGAAAGAAGAGCAGATGGCCAGTGTTCATTCTTTATTGTTATGTGTGTTAACTACATTTTTTCACAAGGAACTCTTATAGATGAACATTTTTCCCTTTTTGAGGGTGAGCCTAGGTTAGGACCATTATTTGACTGTTTTGAATTAAGATTTTTGGGGTCATTTCTATAAAAGTATTAGACACCTATAACTTAAGAGATTTTTTTTTGTGCCAGAAAATCCTTCTCACACTGTCTTAGCTTCCTCTCCTGTTGCTGTGATAAAAACACTGTGGTAAAAGGAAATGAATAGAGAAAGGGGTACATTTCATGCAGTTCAGGGTGCATCTTGAAGGCTAAGCAGCAGGAGCTTGAAGCAGTAGGTTCCATTGCACACACAGTCGAGAGAGAGAGAGAGAGAGAGAGAGAGAGAGAGACAGAGAGAGAGAGACAGAGAGACAGAGAGAGAGACAGAGAGAGAGACAGAGAGAGAGACAGAGAGAGAGACACAGAGAGACACAGAGAGAGAGAGAGACACAGAGAGAGACAGAGAGAGAGAGAGGTAATAATTTCAGGTACTCAACATGCTTTCTCTATTTGGTCTCTATATGGTCAGGACCCCTGCTGAAGGAATATCCCAGCCCCGATTAAGATAGGTCTTCCCATGTTAGTTAAGGTTATCAAGGTTGTCCTCCCCAGGCACGCCACTCCCATCGCAGGTGATTCTGGGTTCGGACTGATGGGTAACACTAACCATAGCACACACCCTCGATTTAACTGACTTTTCTGAATAATTCTTAGATGGGAAGATGTTGCAAGGCTTCCTTAAAAACATCCACTGAATGGCTGCAAAATCAACTCAAATCCTCCAATATATTGATGAGCTTTGTTGGGATCAAGAAAAAGGTAAGGACTCACTGAGAATTATCTGTGCTCAGACTTCAGGGTGTCTGAGTTGTGTTTACCGTCACAGGTATCATGGACTGAAATACTCAGAACAACTGAATAATTTATTCAATTATTGGAATAAATAAGCTTTAAACTACTCCCTAGGATATTGAACATAATTTTTTTCCTTGCCAGTTTAAACATATATGAAGACTTCTGTGAATTCAATATTGAATAAATGATTAGGGCTAATTCGTACTACATAAAACAGTGTAGTTATGAAGATGGGTGTTGAGGTGATGCAGGCAATTATTTAAACTTTGATAGCAGAATGCATAATTTTCGGATAGTTGGTGTTTTATATTGGTTGTCTTAGCAACCTGGTTCCTACACAAGCCAGATTGATTGAACATGTATCTAATCTATTGTGACTTCAATATAATCAGATGCAGCACTACAGCGGCAGTCAACAATAAGGAACCAATCAGCCATCCCTGCAGAGGCTTTTCACGTCTGTGTTTTGACTTGGGCTACTTAACCATAGAGGGCCAATTTAAAGAACAGATGCTTCTCCCACTGATAAGCTACAGTTGAACAACAACAACTTAAAAATGCTGCCCTTAGTTAATGAAAACGGAACAAGCACCATATTCTGATAGTTTCTTGAGGCTCCTTCTGAAGTAGACTTTCTTAAGATTTTTTTTTTTTTCCTATCTGTAGAAATTTGTTTCAAAGTTTTTCTACAGAAAGCCATTTTAGGTCACACTTAGGAGTTTAGCTTCCATATCTAATATGAAAAATCTCTGGTTTCCCAGCATTATTTTTGGATCCAGTTAGTATGGGAACTTTAGAATTCACTAGCAAGGATTGGGATAAAAATAGTTTGCTACTTTTGAAAAGTATCGAGTTTGTAGAGCTACAGAGTACGTGCAGCACTGAGGGCTTTATCTTGTGTAATGAGTGTTTTAAACAATCTGCATTGGTGCCTGGTAAACAATCATGTTCTAAGATTTATTTTATTTTTAAGTGTGTGTGTGTGTGTGTGTGTGTGTGTGTGTGTGTAACTCAGGGTGTCCTCAGAACCTCTGGCCTCTGAGGATACCCTGAAGATGGAGTTACCAGTGATTGATATAGGTCCTACAAACTAGCAACTAGCTTCTTCCTTGGACAAGGACAGTTAGTTCATGCTTTTCTTTTTCTTTTTCTTTTTTCTTTTCTTTTCTTCCCTTCCTTCCTTCCTTCCTTCCTTCCTTCCTTCCTTCCTTCCTTCCTTCCTTCCTTCCTTCCTTTCTTTCTTTCTTTCTTTCTTTCTTTCTTTCTTTCTTTCTTTCTTTCTTTCTTTCTTTCTTTCTTTCTTTTTTTCGAGACAGGGTTTCTCTGTGTAGCCCTGGCTGTCCTCACTCTGTAGACCAGGCTGTCCTGGGACTCAGAAATCTGCCTGCCTCTGCCTTCCAAGTGCTGGGATTAAAGGCGTGAGCCCAGCTAGTTCATGCTTTGGTTAAACCAAAGGGCCATCTGTCCAGCCTAAGGCAAACAGCCTTGGTCAGTGATTCCAGGTTCACCTTCCTTAGAGTGCTGATCTAAGCTTGTGTGTTAGTTATGCATGCTGGGGCAAGTAGCCTTTTACAATTTAGCCTTCTCATTTACAAGATGGAGACAATTATACTATTAAAAATGCTAGTTATCTCTAAAGTGGCAGAAAGGGAGAATACTGATGTTATAAAATTACACTGATGTTATAAAATTAAATCGAAGACTTACTGCTTCATGAACTGAGGTGTTAGAATATCTGTCTATCTTTCTATCTCATAGCGATTTTTATTCTGTGTTTATATTTTTAATGCTTTTTGCAATAAGTATTTGTTACTTTTCAATCCTAAAGTTTGTCCTTTAAAAATATGCTGCACAGTGGGTTGGATAAATGGCTCAGGGAGTTAGGTGTATGCTGCAAAAGCATGAAGCTGTGCGTTTGGAACTCTAGCACCCAAGGAAAAACCTGAGCATCGTGGTACCTGCCTGTTGCTCCAGCCAGAGTTGGTTGAATGGAGACAGGTGGGTCCTGGTGCCTTTCTGGCTAGCTAGTCTAGTCTTAACCTCGAGCCCCTGGATCATTGAGAGACTCTGCCTCAACAAACTAGGACTGGGAAGTCATTGAAGGCATTCTGAGATCAACCCGCAACTTCCTCATATGTCCGCACATGCAAGTATACCCACACATGTGCACATAAGTATACCCACACATGTGCACATATGTATAGAGTAATGCGCACACACACACATACACACACACACACACACACACACAGAGAGAGAGAGAGAGAGAGAGAGAGAGAGAGAGAGAGAGAATGAATGAATGAATGAATGAATGAAAGCATACAAACACTCATACAGTGAAAACACATGCGCCCTTTTGCTTCTCGGTAATGTGGTCCCTTGGATATGTCCATTCAGTCACATAGGTTTTACAGGATAACAGTTATTATTACTACTTCAAAAGGCTGTGTGATGTGAGTTACTTGGAACATAGCTTAAAGTGAGAAAAGTGTGTGACCGACAGACTGGGTGGTCTTGAGGATGTTATTGCATCTTTTCACATCTGTATTTCAATGTTTTCTGATCTGTATAATGATCTGTATAATGAGACACTACTTTCTCCATGGGCACTAACCTGTAGTTCTTTTTTTTTTTTTTTTCTTTTTCTTTTTTTTCTTTTTCCTTTTTTGGTTTTTTGAGACAGGGTTTTTCTGTGTAGCCCTGGCTGTCCTGGAACTCACTCTGTAGACCAGGCTGGCCTCGAACTCAGAAATCTGCCTGCCTCTGCCTCCCAAGTGCTGGGATTAAAGGCGTGTGCCATCACTGCCCTGCTAACCTGTAGTTCTTATATTATACATTTAACATACAGTTGGCCTATACAAGTGTTCTTATAACAGTGGCTATTATTAGAGACTGAAAGACTGTAAATATCAATTTCTCCTTTAAACCTATGCATATATACGACATCATTCTGCTATGTATTCTGCTCTGGCTCCTAATTCCTAATTCTCCTGCCTCGGTGTGCTGAGTGTTGGCTTTATGGGTGTGTCTCACTGTACCACTTTAATCACTTCTTTATTTGAATAAATTAATGTGTATATCCTTTTTCCAACTTTATTCATTAAAATAGCATAGAATACTTCAGTTATTTATTTTATTGTAACTATGTATTATTATAAGCAAGTTGAATCCTGCAAAGCTAAAGTTTGGGAGAAGAATATTTTTTTTTCTTTTTCCTTTTTCTTGTAATTATAATTACATTTCCCCCTGCTTTTTCCCCATTCCAAACCCTCCCATATACCTCTCTTTTCCCTTTTTACATTAATTGCTGTTACATAATAAATGTATTTACATAATAGTTACAAATATAACCTGTGTAGCCTTTATAACGTCACCAGTATGTATGTTTTCAAAGCTGACCACGGGATAGTATCAGTAGTGTTGGATAATAATTTGTGTTGTGTGGTTAGCCTGCTCTTAGCATTATCCAGTTGCCTATATGCTCACTGAGCCTCTCTTTGCAACAGATGGACACCATTATAAAGGTCAATAGCCAATCAAAATGGAGAGCTGTGGAGCCTAGTCCTAGTGAATACATTTACAGATCTCTTGCACACCCAAGGCTCAGGGAACATTGTGGAAGGAGAGGTGGATAACAACAGTCAGAAGATTAAGAGACTTGTGATATTGTGTTCCCCGGTAATGTCAGATGCTACACCTACAAAGGCTCAATCATGACTACCTAACTGAAGTGAACAAGGATGACGCCAATAGATGCGCTGATATGGGAAAAAGACAAAAACAAAAACAAAATCAAAGCTCATAAGGCCTCAACTCTACAGAGAATTTTAAAGAGATAATAATCCTTCTGACCATTAAAGAATTAGCACCCTGACATTCAGGAGAAAGAAGATGGATGTTAAGGATGGGAAGGCATTGGCCCTTTTCACTTTTGGGTATCAGGATGTGGGGTAGAATAGGTGATGACTACACATGGTTTAAGTGAGTGCGAGTGTGGAGTCAGAGCAAGAACCTGCTGCTGTTGAGAAGGCGCTGAAACCACCACTCTGATGCTCTCCAGGGTGATGAGCCTCCAGAAGCAACAGCTGGCTCCTTTGCCTGCTGTTCCTCAGCCCCTCACTCCCTTTCACATTTTCTCACTCTTCCAGACGATCTTAGAGCAGTTGCTGCTGTTACTCGTGTGCTGATGCATTGGACATGAGTTTCACAGCAGCCAGGCAATCCATTTCCAGTGACAGGCTGTAATGAACCGGGAGGGTTACTTTATCAAACGCACTGCTGGCAGGAGTACTCAGAGTCCAACATATACATTAGTCAAATAGCCAAAAATGCCCTTTTGCGTGCTGGCAAGGGATGTCAATAACAGGACCACGTTCGGAAAAGATGGTGTAAGGAATGTTAGAAAAGAACCTTCCCCCCACAGTTTAAGCCTTCAGGGCTTCTGAGCAATGTGTGAGTAATTTTGTTCTGTCGACATCAATAGTGTAGGAAGGTAATTAGAAGACTGCCCACATGAGAATAATACTTTTTGCCCTAGAAATAATAATAATAATAAAAAGTATTCATACGACTAAGAAACTGGCAGGGAAATATCTTTTACTCACGTAAAATTAAAATTTTCCAGTTGTTGGGAGACCTGTATGAAGAGCAACTGCTACATGTGTGTTGGGGGCAGGGGTGGTGGGGAGGCTAGGTCTAGCCCATGTGTACTCAGTCTCTGGGAGCTCCCAAAAGTCCCTAACCCCTCCGGGTTCCTCATTCCTTCCCCCATCTCTTTCATAAGACTTCCTAGGCTCCTTCTGTGTTTGACTGTTGGTCTCTCTATGTGTTTCTGTCAGCTGCTGAGTGGAGCCTCTCAGAGAATAGTTATGCCTGTCTGCAAGCATAATTCTGTTGCCTGCCTGGGAATTCTGTTCTGCTAACTGGGTTGCTTTGTGGGAGAGGATGTGCCTAGTCCTGCAGTGACTTATGGTGCCAGGGTGGGTTGGTAGCCAGGAGGGACCTCCCCCTTCTCACAGGAGAAGGGGGAGGGGTGGATAGGCTGTGTGAGGTGGGGCTGGGAGGAGAGGGGGCTTTTATCAGGATGTAAAATGAAAAAAATAAATAAAATAAGGGGAAAAAGTTAAGTTTTCCTTGTCTTTCCCTCATCTGTTACATTTTTTCTTTCTGGTGGGTTGTCTTTTAGCTGTCTAAGCATGTTAGTGTTGTCTGTTCCCCACAGAATAACATTATTATTATTATTATTATTATTATTATTATTATTATTACTATTACTAACTATCACCTAAGAAAGATCTAGGAAATAACATTTGTTAGGTAGTTTGCTGTTGGCTGTGGCAAAATACCCGAGGAGATTAATCTAAAGGGGTTATCAAGGCAAAACACAATATGCATTTCAAAGGCAGTAAGAGAACGTTTATTATTCAGCCAAATGTCAGGGGCCATAACATAGAAACATGGATTCAAATTACACCAAATAATGTATTGCAATTTGTAAGCAGCTACATGACAAAGAAAGCCATGCATCAAGGCATTCCCAAAGAAGGAGAGCAGGTTATATAGCAAAGCAAGGGCAACCATTCTCAGATGTTATCTGAGGAGCTAGCAACAATATTGACCTTAAATATTATTAAAGCTAGGGATATCCTACAAAGATTAGATTCTTAATGTTTTACCTGGTAGCCAAAAAGAAGTTTCATCATATATAATACAATAAATAGCTAACAAGAGAGGCTAAAGTTTTTGCCTCTAGATCTACAGCGTTCTAACTTTCCAAAGTCAAGAAGTTCTAACTAGTCAGTGATCCTTGAATTTCTAATGTAATATGTAACCTTTTAAAATTATCTAATATGTAGTCTCATAAATACATGGGAGGGGTAAACTGAGGTAAAAACCTGCTAGTTCAGTGAAGTTAGTTTATTTTCTTAACTACATACAACAACAAAAAAATTTATTTAGAAGCCTGATTCTGCAACTGAACTGCTAGCTCTTCAGAAATCTCTTTCTGTGTCACGCCACCAAGCTAACCTACCTTTCTCTTGAGCTGCTTCAAACCCAAGAGGGCTCCTTAGCTTTCTTTTCTAGAATCCTGTTTCACCTGGGTCCTGCCAACTGCTTCTGTGTTGTTCCTGAGGCCCAAAGAGGAGATCCTTATCTGTTACCCGAAGTTCCTTCTATGAAGCTTCTTCTAAACTGAGAGGGTGGGGGAAAAGGTGAAGGTGGGGGGTGGGAGGGAGAGGAGGAAGGGGAGGGAGAGGAGGAGGGGGAGGGAGAGGGAGATCTCAAAGGTCCAAGTCTCTAGCTCTTTCTGTATACCCTTAATAGGCTGAACCATTTCACAGTCATGGTGGAGATTATAAATCAGTAGAGGCCAGACCATTTCACCTTTATGGTGGGTTAGCTCAAGGCCATCCATCCAACTTTGCCTCAGATCATACAGAAAAGACCACAAGATCTCTCCCAAACAACTTCCCTTAAACTAGGCAGGAACTTTCCATTCTTTAGTATCCTTATCTACAGAGACTTTTAGAGGCACATACACTGTATCTTTTCAGAACACACCTAGCTACAGTTGACAAACTCAATATCTATCTAAGCTTGGATATTTTGCTAACAATTTAGGTTTTCTAAGTATGATCATCAAAAACCCTGTAACACAGTTATGACATGTTAGCTTATAGGAAGAGACATTTATTTTGACTCATAGATTCAGGTTTCAATCCATGCCTCTGTTGCTTTGGATTTAAGGTGGGGCAGATCATCTGCTAGCAGGGGTGTGGCAAATAAAGACTATTGACCTCCTGACAGCATGTTTGCTTCATGAAGCAGTGTAAGAAAAATGAGGCCACGGACAAACTATGTCCTTCAAAGCCATGTCCCCAGGGACCTCATTTGCTGTAGATTCAATGAAGGACATTCTCCACAGCTTCATGTATTTGAACTTTGGTCCAGTTGGAGATGCTGTTTGGGGAGGTTATGGAACTTCTCAGAGGCGGGGCCTTGTTAGAGGAAATAAGTCACTGGGGAAGGTTTTGAGGGATTACTGCTTAACCCCAGTTTGTGTTCCCACTTTCTGCTTCTTGGATGTGAGTGAAATGTGATCTGCCAGCATCCCCCTCTTGTAAGCATGTTTCTCTCAGTGGTGCCTTCTGTGAAATGATGGATTCTGTCCCTCTGGAACCATAAGCCAAATAAACCCTTTCTTCCTTAAATCACTTTTGTTGGGGTATTTTATCACAGCTATAATTAATTAATACATCTAATTAACTAATTTATTACATTAATTGATTATACCTGCCAAGTAATTCATTAATATACCTACTGACAGCTCATTCAACTATTCACTGATGAGATGAATTCATGTTTTAATCATTTCCAAATAGTGCTGCTAGCTGGGGACCAAGCCTTTCACACATATTTGAGGAGTTTTTAAATCCAAACCATAATAGATTTAAGTATAGAAAAGAAAGGCTTAATGAGATTATAATTTCATTATATATGGAATATATGATGTATATTAATAAAATGTTTACTAATATGTGTAAAACAATATTAAATACTAAGATACCAAGAATAATATTATTCCATGAGACTCAACAATGACAGTTATAATATAAAGGAAAATGATGTAAATTGGCAGTTAAGAAATCTTTCCCCACACCTCTAACCCACAGGCCTGTAGTCATCAGGGACCATGACTCGAGACTTCTACCTTAATTACATGCCTGCCAACCCCTCTGGGCAACCCCAGCAGTGACAAGTTCCTCTCTGCCTGCTCTGCATTCCATTTTCCATTTCTACAACACCACCTGTATCCCTGGAGGCATGTTGCTGCCCAGGACAAAAAGAGGCTTGCAACATCAGAGACCACCAGCACTACCTGCATTTCTGGAAGCCTGATGCCTCTAGGGACAACAAGCTGCAACCCCAGAGGCCTGCTGACATCAGGGATTGCCTAATTTACCTGTAGCCTCAGAGGCCTGCTCTCATCAGGGACTACAGGCCTGCCAACACTAGGGACAAATGGCTAAAAGTCAGTGAAAGAATATAATTAGCAAAAGCAAGGGCAAAGTGATATCACCAGAACCCAGCTTTCTTACTACTGGAGCAAGCCCTGGAAATCCTAATATACCTGAATTTTAGGAAAATGACTTTAAATCTAATCTTATAAAGATGATAGAGTTCTTTAAAGAGGAAATGAATAAATCCTGTAGAGAAATACAGGAGAATACAATCAAACAGGTAGAGGTCCTTAAAGAGGAAGAGAATAAGTATAAAGGAATACAGGAAAATCCTACAGGTGAAGAAAATGAACAAAACTATTCAAGACCTGAAAATGGAAATAGAAGCAATAAAGAAAACACAAAGTGAAGCAAACTTGGAAATGGAAAATCTAGGAAAGAGAACAGGAACTACAGACACAAGCATCACCCATAGAATACAAGAGGAGAGAAAATCTCAGTCATAGATGGTATGACAGAAGAAATTAATATATCTTTCAAAGAAAATGCTAAAGCTAAAAAGTTTCTAACACAAAACTTTCAGGAAATTTGGGATACTATGAAAAGGTCAAAGGAATGGAAGAAGGAGAAGACTCCCAATTCAAAGGCCCAGAAAACATCTTCAACAAAATCATAGAAGAAAATTTCCCTAAAGAAAGAGATGTCTATAAACATACAAGAAGCTTACAGGGCACCAAATAGAGTGGAACAAAAAAAGAAATCCTCTTGCTACATGATAATAAAAACAGTAAATGTACAGAACAAAGAAAATATATTAACAGCTATTGGGGGTGGGTGGGCTGGAGAGATGGCTCAGAGGTTAAGAGCATTGGCTACTTTTCCAGGGGTCCTGAGTTCAATTCCCAGGAACCATATGGTGGCTCAAAACCATCTACAATAAGATCTGGTGCCCTCTTCTGACCTGTGAGCATACATGCAGACAGAACACTGTGTACATAATAAGTAAGTAAGTAAGTAAGTAAATAAATAAATAAATAAATAAATAATAAATCTTAAAAAAAAAGCCATGAGGGATAAAGGCCAATTATCATATAAAGGCAGACCTAGTACACTTACAGACTTTAAAAGTCAGAAGGGCCTGGGGAGATATCTTACAGTCTCTAAGAGATCACAGATGCCAACCTAGACTACTATACCCAGCAAAACTTACAATCTCTATAGATGAAGAAAACAAGATACCTTATGACAAAACAAAATTTAAACAATATCTTTCCACTAATCCAGCTCTACAGAGGATGCTAGAAGGAAAACTCCAAGACAAGGAGGGTAACTACACCAAAGAAATCACAAATAAGTAATTCCACACCAGAAAACCAAAAGAAATTAATTACACACACACACACACACACACACACACCACCACCACCACCACCACCACCACCACCACTACCACCACCACCACCATCAAAATAATAGTAATTAACAATCACTGGTCATTAATATCTCTCAACATCAATGGACTCAAATCCACAGTAAAAAGACAAACAGAGTGGTTGTGTAAACAGGATCCATTATTCTGCTGCATACAAGAAATACAACTCAGCAGTAAAGAGAAAAGGGCTAGGAAAAGTTTTTTCCAAGCGAATGGACACCAGAAACAAGCTGGAGTAGTCTAATAAAATAGACTTTCAACCAAAAGTAATAAAAAGAGATGGGGAAGGGCACTTTATAGTCATCAAAGGAAAAATTCACCAAGATGAAGTCTCAATTCTGAACATCTATGCCCCAAACAAAAGAACACACACATATTTGTAAAGGAAACATTAGTAAAGCTTATATACACAATGAACCCCACATATTAGTGTGAGATTTCAACACCACACTCTCACCAATGGACAGGTCATCAAGACAGAAACTAAACAGAGAAACAATGAAACTAACAGAGGTTATGCATCAAATGGACCTAACAGCTATCTATAGAACGTTTCACTCACACCCAGAAGAATATACTTTCTTCACAGCACCTCATGGAACCTTCTCCAAAATTGACTATATACTTGGTCACAAAGCAAGCCTCAACACAGACAAGAAAGTTGAAATAACTCCTTGTATCCTACCAGACCATCACAGATGAAGGCAGGACTTCAACAACAACAGAAACAGCAGAAAGCCTACACACTAATGGATATTGAACAACTCTCCACTCAATGATCTCAGGGTAAGAGAAAAAAACAAAAAGAGAAATTGAAGACTTTCTGGAATTCAATCAAAGTGAAGGCACCACATATCCAAACTTATGGGACTCAATGAAAGCAATGCTAAGAAGAAAATTCATAGCCTAAGTGCCTTCATAAAGAAATAATAGATTTCTCATACTAGCATCTTAAAATTACACCTGAGAGCTCTAGAAACAAAAGAAGCAAACATACCCAAGAGGAGTCAACAGCAGGAAATAAACAACTCAGGGCTGAAATCAATCTATTAGAAACAATGAAAACATACAAAAAAAATCAGTAAAACCAAGAGCAGATTCTTTGAGGAAATCAATAAGACAGACAAACCCTTAGCCAAACTAACTATAAGGCAGAGAGATGTATCCAAATAAACAGAATCAGTAATGAAAAGGGAGACATAACAACGGATACTGAGGGAGTTCAAAAAAAATCATTAGGTCTTACTTCAAAAGCCTGTACTCCACAAAATTGGAGAATCTAAATGAAATGGATGATTTTTCTAGACAGATACTATGTACCAAAGTTGAATCAAGATTAGGCAAACTATTTAAATAGTCCTATAATCCCTAAGGAAATAGAAGCAGTCATTAAACGTCTCCCAAACAGAAAAGGCTCAGGTCCAGATGGTTTTAGCACTGAATTCTACCAGACTTTCAAAGAAGAACTAATACCAATATTCCTCAAACTAGTCCATAAAAGATAGAGATTGCTAAACTCACTCTATGGGGCCATAGTCACCCTGATACCTAAACCATATATAGACTCAACAAAGAAAGAGAATTTCATACCAATTTCCCTTATGAACAATGATGCAAAAATACTCAAATAACATTCTCAAACAGAATCCAGGAACACATCAAAGACATCATATGCCATGATCAGGTAGGCGTCATGTGAGAGACGCAGGAGTGGTTCAACATATGAAAACAGATCACTGTAATTCAACTTATAAACAAATTGAAAGAAAAAATACATAATCATTTCATTAGATGCTGAAAAAGCCTTTGACAAAATACGACACCCCTTTGTTCTAAAAGTTTTGGAGAGATCAGGGATACAAGGTACATACCTAATCACAACTAAGGCATTATGCAGCAAGCCCATAGTCAACATCAAATTAAATGGAGAGAAACTTAAAGCAATTAGAAACAAAGCAAGACTGTCCATGTTCTCCCTATCTCTTCAATATAGTACTTGAAGTCCTTGCTTGAGAAATAAGACAAGTTAAGGAAATCAATGGGGTAAAATTGGAAAGAAAGAAGTCAAAATACCACTATTAGTAGGTGATATGGTAGTATATATAAGTGACCTCAAAAATTCTACCAAAGAACTACAACTGATAAACACCTTCACAACATGGATGGATATAAAAATTAATTCTAATAAATCAGTAACGCTCCTTTATACATACAATAAATGGACAGAGAAAGACAACCTTAGTGGACAACCTTTCACAAAAGCCACAAATAATATAAAATATCTTGGTGTGACTCTAAGCAAGTGAAAGATCTGTATAGTAAGAACTTCAAGTCTCCAGAGAAAGAAATTAAAGAAGATATCTGAAGGTGGAAAGTTTTCTCATGCTCATGGATGGGTAGGATTAACAGAGTAAAAATGGTCATCTTACCCAAGGCAATCTATAGATTCAATGCAATTCTAATTAAAATTCCAACACAACTATTTTTAGAACTTGAAAAAACAATTGTCAACTTCATTTGGAAAACCAAAAAGACCAGGAGAGTTAAAACAATTCTGTACAATAAAAGGACTTCTGGAGGTATCACCATCCTTGCCTTCAAGTTATACTACAGAAAATAGCAATAAAAAAACTGCATGCTATTGTCATAGAAACAGACAGGGTGATCAATGAAATAGAATCAAATCCCAGAAACAAACCAATATACCTATGAACATTTGATTTTTGAGAAAGAAGCCAAAACTGTACAAGACAAAAAGGAGAGCATCTTCAACAAATGTGCTGGTATAACTGGATACTGAATATAGAAGAATACAAATAGTTCCATATTTATTACTTTGCACAAAATTCAAGTCCAAGTGGGTCAAAGACCTCAATGTAAAACAAGATACACTAAATCTAAATGAAGGGAAATTTTGGACTACCCTTGAATATGTTGGCACAGGAGACAACTTCCAGAACAGAACACCCATAGCTCAGGCACTATGTTCAACAGTTAATAAATGGGACCTCATGAAACTGAAAAGCTTCTGTTAATCAAAGAACATTGTCAATGGGTAAAGATCTTCACCAGCCCTACATCCGAGAGAGAGCTAATATCCAAAATATATTTTTTTAAAGATTTATTTATTTATTATATGTAAGTACACTGTAGCTGTCTTCAGACACTCCAGAAGAGGGAGTCAGATCTCATTACAGATGGTTGTGAGCCACCATGTGGTTGCTGGGATTTGAACTCCAGACCTTTGGAAGAGCAGTCGGGTGCTCTTACCCACTGAGCCATCTCACCAGCCCCTATCCAAAATATATTAAAGAACTCAAGAAGTTAGACACAAACAAATCAAATAACCCAACTAGAAAAACAAGGAACAGAACTAAACAGAGAATTCTAAACAGAGGAATCTCCAATGGCCAAGAAACACTTAAAGACACGTTCAACATCCTTAGTCACCTGGGAAATGCAAATCAAAATGACTCTGAGATTCCAACTTTGACCCATCAAAATGGCTAAAAAAAAAACAAAAAAAAAAAAAACAAACAAACAAAAAAAACAACTCAAGAGATGGCACATGATAGTGAGGATGTGGAGCAAGGGGAACACTTCTCCATTACTGGTGGGAGTACAAACTTGTACAAGTGCTCTGGAAATCAATATGGTGGTTTCTCAGAAAGTTTGGAATAGTTCTACCTCAAGATTCAGCTATGCCACTTCTGGACAGATGCACTACCATGCCACAAGGACACTTGCTGTACTATGTTCATAAAAGCTTTATTCATAATAACCAGAAACTGGAAGGAACTCAGAAACTCAGATGTTTCTCAACTGAAGAATGAATGGAGAAAATGTGGTTCATTTACACAATTGAATACTACTCAGCTATGAACTCTGGATGAGATTCTTTGCCAGGGTAGCCATGTTGCTGGATTAAAATTCCTCTATAATTACTAACTTAATAATCAGTTGTTTTAAAAAGAATTCTTTGTTCACCTGAGAGCCATCTTAAATATTTCTCTTATCCCAAACGAATTTTGTTAGAAAGTATAATATAACTTCTAATTCACAATGAAAAAATATCCTGTTGACAGTGCTAACCTGAGATACTCAATGCCCTTGGCTGAGAGGCTCAGATGTATGATCTGGACCACTGAGTAGTATACAAGATCATGGAAAACTACAGAGCAGCAGCTGGGAACATTCCAGAAATTCTGTGAAATTGAAAAAGAAAAGGCCTTAGAAAGCTTCCAACTTAACAAATCAGCAGACCCCCCACCCGTTAGAAGCACTGTTGTTCATTGATAAAAAGGATAGCTCAGTCACGTTGTCATTTCAGTAACTCAAAATTTCTCTTCATGACATCTGTGAAGCAGAGAATGAGCTCCGACCAGACTGATCCTGCTTGATCCCGAAGCTTTGGACATCTAGAAGTGTGAGAAATCAGCTACCACTGTTCCTGAGCTACTCAGCCTAGGGTAAATTATTCTTGAATAATGAACAGATAAAGACCTCAATATCTGAGCTATTGCTCAATGCACTTGTTAAACACGTGGATGAAAACACCATTAAAATGCCACTTTCTACCTCCATGTTTCTCCAACACAGAGAAGTGTGCAGAACATGTTAGTGAAGAGGTGTGCATCAGGTATTTGACACGAGGTTAGACAAAACCATAGACATTTAAAATGTGGTTAATTGTTGGTTAGTATTATATTCCATATAAAGATGTGTTTGAATGTAACTGCTTAATCTCAGGCTTACTTATAAATCATTTTAAGTGAAAAGAATATGAATGTTTATCAAGAGGGAATTATCTAAATTATATAAAGATACATAGTGTACAAATGTTGGGCAGTAGGTGTGGGGGAAAGAGGGAGTGGGAGAAAACCCGAGTCCCACCAGAGTTCCGGTGCTCTGGGCAGGTGGACGTGGGAGGACTGCTGCATGCTTTTCACGTGGCCCCAGGTGGGTGTCTGGCTGTGTGAAGCCACTGGACCCCAGCTCAGTGGGGGGTGGACAAGGGGCAGTCCTAGGTAACAGGTTCTCAGTCTCCATCCATCCCAGACACCGCTGGACACCGCAGAAGAGCTGAGAACTAATGGGCGCCCCAGGGGTGGCTCGGTCATCCCTGGGGCTTAAGAAAGGAGAGGGCAGGGGGAGAGGGGGTGCTGGGTGGTTCCCAAGTGGGCGAGAGTCCTTGGTCTGGTCAGTGGCTAGAGAACAGGAAGGTCTTCCGGGTGGAGGTTAGGCATAGCTCATTAGGGGAAGGCTTATCCCATCGTTCAAGCATGGAGGGCCTTGATGAGCAGAGACAGTCTATGTTTTTAGAGCTTTGTTGTAGAAAGGCAGGGAGAAAGAGAGAAGGGAGAGAGAGAGAGAGAGAGAGAGAGAGAGAGAGAGAGAGAGAGAGAGAGAGAGAGAGAGGGTAACCATGGCTATGAAGAGAGAAGGGGGAAGGGAGGGAGAGAAGGAGGGCTAGAGAAGTGAGTAAGAAAGGTGAGCGCTTAAAGAGATTGAGGAGGGGCCAAGCAGCCCCTTTTATAGTGGGCTGGACTATCTTGCTGTTGTCAGGTAACTATGGGGAGGAGCATACCTTGCTATAGTCAGGTAACTGGGGGTGGGGGTGGGGTGGGGTGGAGTCTAGCCAGAATGCCAGAAGCTTGGGACATTGTGTGACTGATAGTCACTCACCTCTCCTGTGGGGGCTGTGGGGGCAGTAACTTTGACAGGAGCCAGGGGTCCAGGAGACATGATTGAACACCTTCCATCCCGTGTAGGTGTAAGTCACCTCCCATCGGGTCCCCGGGGATCCAGAACTTTGCTCAACTGAAGACCAGGCTGTCTGTGCGCAACCCAGACATTTGTATGTCCCACATACAAATCTATGTATATATCCTAATATATGTATATGTGGCTAAATGCAAGATTAATATATACAAAATAACTCCATATATTTCTTTGTGGGAAATCACCTTCTGCATACATTGGACAAATACAATGTATTACTTATAAATGAAAGTATTATATATTTTACAAACATATCTGAACAATTTACAAGTAACATCTATATTAAAAATCTCCAATCTTTCTATAATATTCTCCATAATCTGTGTACTGTCAACACGTACTGGAATTACTGAATCAGAGATTACCTTACACAGCCTAAAATTGCCGTAAAGGGTTTGTGCTTAGTCTTATTGTAACTTGTTAAGCCATGTTTGGTTGATATTCCCAGGAGGCCTGTTGTTTTCTTATGGAAAACAGAGCAGGAATGGATCTGGGGGTAAAGGGGAAGTGCAGGGGGCACTGGGAGGAGAGGATGGAGGGGAAACTGAGGTTGGGATATAATATATTAGAGAAGAATAGATAGTTGCACAGATAGTTAGATAGGTAGACAGACAGACAGACGGATAGATGGATGGAAAGATTGCCAAGCCTGCAGGAATTCAGTGCAGAGGCAGTTGTGCCTGAGTGGGCAGGATCTGGGGACATTTATACCCTCTTCAATTTCAGCAGGGAATATAAACACTGACGCTATACTATTCTATTACTTAAGTCGGTGTAAACTTCTGACAGCAGCAGAACATTCTGGGAAGAGAGAGAAACTTCTTGGTGACAGCTGATAAGGCATATAGCCAAGAAATGGAGCTGAGAGCATGATCCCTGCTCTGAAAAATCTTGACTAAGGTGTCAAAAGGTCTGACTCATCATCCTTCTATTTCTTGTACCAGATGACAGGTTCTGTAAACATGGCCAAAGGTCAGACTCTCCTAGGCTGGTTGCTCCATTCAGGTGAGGTGGGGGCAAAACCCATGGACTCTCAGGGAACAAATCGCCCAGGCAGATGGTCCAGTCTGAGTCCATGTTATATTCTTCCTGCTCTCTGGAAAAAATCTTCACCTTGAGCCTACAACTGACTTCCAGGCTGTGTTCCTTATGCCTGGGGTTCAGTAATAAGACTCTGACTTATTCTAGACCCTGACTACTCTAGATGCCCACACTTGTTTTCTTTCTTTTCCCAACATGGTCTTCTCAAAATCTGGAAAGAATTAGAATATTACTTTAAATGCTGTCATCATTAAGCCCAAAGAATATTGGCTGGAGTGTTAATTGTTGTTTTGAGTGACTTGTGTTTTCACAGCCTGTGGAGAAATACTTAAATTCATTTGAATATTTTATGTCTTATATTTACAGGGTTTAAAGAAATTCAGAATTATTATTATATTTTACAGTAACTATGACTTTTAAATCCCATTATTGTAATGGTTTGTTTAATGTAGCCTCATAATCCAACTGCTGTACAGTGATTCTTCAGTCATATTTGTCCATTCCTCTCTACGACCTTCCCTTTGTGTGCGTCTCATGTTTTTTACTCCGTTATTGATTATGGTATTACACACCCTCCTACCAATCAACAAGAGGCTGACTATGAGAGGTGTTTTCAGTCTCCCCACCACATTTTAAAACCTCAAACCAGGACCATGATTCTTCATTTACCATCTCCAAATCTATTTTCTTCTGTTTCCTAAGCCATGAGCCTATGCAGACAATGGCATCTCTCTGCATCACTGCAAGACTAGATGATCCTGTCTTCTTCCTTCTCGTGGAAGGACACAAGCACAAACATTCAACAGAAGCTTATGGAAAGCTTGCATTTGACATTTGGTTTTTTCTTTTCTACTCCTAGTTCCTGGCTGGAGTCCAAACTCAGGGCACACGGTGAAGCTGGGGGACCTGAAAGAAGGAAGAGTGCTTCCCAGCCAATATGGCATTGACTCGACAGCCCTAACTGCTCACAACTGTATTTCTCTCCCATGAGATGCCAACTTCTATTATGAGTGAACTCCATAGTTCGCTGATGCCCTTCCCTGTGCTTTGCACGAGCCTTGCCCCTTTCACCACTACTGTTCATGGCACAGGAAACAGAACATCTACAGGCTGTAGGTGAGACGATAAACTGCTTAGGAGCACAGGTTTTGGGTAATGTTTGCCTTAGTCTCTATGCTCTGCTCTATATCTAATGTAGCCTCTCCGTGCCTTGTTTGCTCATTGATGAATAGCGACCTCATAAATTTCAGGCATTGGTGAGAGAACGCACGTGAGAAAGCCTTAGGCATTATGTCCAGCAGTAAGTACTTATAAGGGATCATTCTTTGTGTTATTATCTTGTTTAGTTTCACCAAACAATGAGACTGCAGGGAACATGCCTTTGTACAGGCTGTAATTTAGCTTGATCATTTTTATATTTATATAGACATTTAATGCTTGGCATATTTATATTTACACTTAAACTCAAGGTGCCGTCATTTATAGCCATGTTAAATCACTGACTCACGTGCCCCTCGTGCAAGCATTACGGATGTAGCGCCTTACCCGGGCCTCCTCACACAATCTTTAATGCCATCTTCTGGGAAGCACAGCCTACACCTCATCTCCTCCTGTCTTCTTTAGGACTTACCACACCTGCAGACTCAGCTTGACCTTTGCTCTAGTTTTTCTTTATGCGAATCAGTGACGTCACAGAGTCAATTTCAGCAGACTTATTCAAAGGTCAAACTCAGCCAGCCACGAGCTTCTGCCAAACCTCACACTTGGTCTTTTCTCTTTAGCATTTCTTAAAAAAAAAAAAATGTTCCTTAAGGCATTTTCCCAGTAGTTACGTGATCTGGCTAAAGTCTGCAACGTTATTGGATTGTCTTATTCGCAGCAGCAACCTTCACTCTTTGTTTGGAATCTACCCATGATTATAACCACCACTGCTCCCCTGCCTCCATGACCCAGCTGCTAGAGTGATGTCATCTTTGATCCCCACGCTCTGCCTTGATGCCTTCCTCATGGCCCTTCATGAAATTTTATGTGCTTCATTGCTAGAAATTGAAGTCATCTTCTATTTAAACCTTCAGTTCACTTTTCTCCTCTGCTGCCTTCTATAATATTCTCTATTCTGCCAGACAAATGCTATCAACTAAATCCATGAAACTGGATACACTCAGCCAAAAGTCATATTTTAGTTTTCTATCTTCCCTGGGCTAAGTTAAAAAAAAATCATACCACAGTCTTATTTTTGAGATTATTGTGTTTTGTCTCTAAAATGGCTGTTCTTTTGTTGTTTTTGTTTCTTTGTTTGTTTGTTTGTTTTTTTACATAGAGTCTCTCTATGGATCCTTGGCTGTCTTGGAACTTGATCATAAGACTGCTAGAAACTAAGCTCAGAAAATTGTCACTTATTATTAGAATTTAATTTTCTTAAAAAGAAACAGATTTTTGCATGGAGGCCTATTGAGAAACAATCATGTAAACTTTCCAGTGAAATTGTATAATGATTTAGTTGTAAAGATTACAGTGTCTGCTTTCCTTTTGTTCCAAGGTATTTGGTGTGAGAATTCTTATAACATCTGTAATGTATTTGGAGTTCTTGGGAGAAATTTAGTATTTTAAATAATGAGATTATTGTATATAACTGAATATACACAGTTTTTTTTTTAAAGAATACATTTAATGGAAGAAATAAAAAATGAAAGTCCAGGCTGGCCTCAAACTCAAGAACTCACAGAAACCTGCTAAAAATGCCAGCTTTTTTATTCATGATTACCTTAAGAGGACTAGAATGGGTTTTCTCTGGTCTATTCTTTGTTGAACACTAAATGCCAAGGACGGTGGTCAGCAGGATGTCAGGAAAGCAAAGCACAGTGATCAAGATAGGCAAAGCCATTCACAGAAGAGGAGAAAGAGAGAAGAAGGGCAGTCCCAGGTGAATACGTGTTTAAGTCCTATTGGATGTAGGTGTTGTGTCTTGGGAAACTGCCTTGATTTCTGGACTAAGTCCATGGCTTTCTGTTATGGAGACCGAGTTCATTGCTTTCTATTATGGGTTGTCAGGAGCCATGGAAAAGTAGGTAATGGCATCATCTGGACAAGAGGAATAGAAACACAACAATATAAGCTGTCCTTTATGTTTTCCTATTCATCACAACAGTCTTACAATGTTTATTTTCAAGTTTTAAAAAGTGGGGTGGGTGGCCTTATTAGGAGAGGCAGATGGTAGCCCTGATTTTGGATTGCTTCCCAGATGTTCCTTTTGGCTCTGCACCTTGTTTCTGGACCTATACATCCTGAGTGACTGGCAGTTTCTTTAGGGGTTGACAAGGAGGAAGTTAGGCTTAGCATGGAGCTTGAAGTAGAAGCTTTTGTTGCTATGGAATGGTGAAAATATGCATAAAGTATAGAAATATGCATACCCAAAGTAGCATGTGAGCCTGGCTAATTATTAGCATTTCTATGAACTTCAAGTTCTGAATGTCTCTGCAGAGTAATAGCATGTATTAAATTGGCAGATTTTCATTGCCCTACTGTGAGTCTTTACTGACGGCATGACTGAAAGCCTTGTGGTGGGTCTTGAGGGAACCTTAAGTCCTCCTGGCTAACGCTTTGCTCTGGAGTCCCGCTGTCATCTCCTAGTGCTTCTGTACCATGAGGTGGAATTTTATGCTTTTATATTATATTTTATAAAGAACTCAAAACAAATTAGACCCCCTTGCTGAGGGTTTTTTTTTCCCATCTTGCACTGAGATTCTTGTGATTTTTCTCCTAATTGGTATATTTCTAGCTGCTGTCTCACACCCCTGCAATAAGCTTCTTGAAAAATGCATTTCATTAATAATATTCCACAGAATCACCTGCTGCTGATAAATTCTCTTAGGCTTTATTTGTCTGAAGATATTTGTATAATTTCATTTCCATTACTTTATGTGTTTTCTTTTAGAATTTTTTTTTGTTTTGTTTTGTTTGGAAGTTGACTCTCAGGACTGGATTCCTTTTAATGAACTATATCAAAACCACTTACAACAACAACAACAACAACAGCAACAACAACAACAACAACTTCTTCTTCTTCTTCTTCTTCTTCTTCTTCTTCTTCTTCTTCTTCTTCTTCCTCCTCCTCCTCCTCCCCCTCTTCTTGTGATTGGTCTTACAATGTCCTCTTTGGAAGAACATACTACTACCACTTTTACTAAATCAGCATAATTCCTGATTGCCCTCTAAATATTTACCCTTACACTCATAAGTAAGTGTAGTTCTTAACTCTCATCAAAGAAACTTTTTGTGACAGAAAAGATCATTAGAGAAAACTGCAACTGGTGGAATTGCAGAAAACAAGTGATCTTGGGGTGTCCAGCTTCAAGACAACTCCTGCACCAAAGGCTTGGGAATATCTCAGAAGAGGAGATATTCTTACACTTTTTTTCTACAAAAGGAGTGTAAGATCCAGAGCACAGCACATCTGAGACTGTGCTTCTAGAAATAACAGAAGGTTCATGTAAGATGTCTCAGCAATATGAATGTCTAACCAAGACCTTAAGAAATAAAATATAAAGTTTGCGTGTCCAATGGGCCTCTCTTTCCAGTGATGGCCGACTAGGCCATCTTTTGATACATATGCAGCTAGAGTCAAGAGCCAGTACAGGGGAACGCCAGGGCCAAAAAGGGGGAGTGGGTGGGTAGGGGAGTGGGGGTGGGTGGGTATGGGGGACTTTTGGTATAGCATTGGAAATGTAAATGAGCTAAATACCTAATAAAAAATGGAAAAAAAACTGTCAAAAGTAAGAGTTATATTCTAAAAGGGGATAACATTTGAAATGCAAATAAAGAAAATATTTAATAAAAAAAAAGAAGTAAAATATATTTTACACCATCACCCTTTTCTTTCTTTTCTCCAAGCCCTCCAATATATCCCTCTTTGCTCTTGTTCAAATTCATAGGCTAGAATTTTGAGAGGGAGTAAGAGTTGTAAATGGGAGGAATAGGAAGGAGAAAGGGGAAAGGGATAATGATGTAATTATATTTCAATTTGGAAAGTTTTTAATTTATTATTATTATTATTACTATTATTATTATTATTATTATTTTGGTCTTTGACTAACTATGGCTTCATAACTGTCTCCAAGTGGGCTTTTCTTTGTGATGATAAGGTTTATGACTTGGAGGTGTTTGTCAGACTCTGGCTTACTGTTTCACTTGTTGGGAATAGTGATTGTGATAAGAATGATCGATCACTGGACCCTGGGCACAACTACAGCATGAGTCTTAGCGAGCAAAGAGGAATCTTAGCATGGTGTCACAGTCTCACGTTATATGGAACATACCACTTTTTACTCATTAAAAACTATTAGAAAGTAGAAATAAAAATCCTGCTTACTTGAAGAATTGGTCTCAACATGCGTTATGAAAGAACAAGGTATCCCTCTAACATGTAAGACATTGAACACATTGTGCCATTCTACCCTTAAGGCAACTATACTTTTAAGTATAGTGTGGTTTTGTAATTTTCAAAAAGCTTATCAGAAGAATAAGCATTTATACAAATGAGTTAGAGCTCACAGAGCACAGAATAGGACGTGGCGCCTTCCATGAGGCAGGCATGGGATATAATTCTACAGCCAGCTTCAGTCATTGCTATGGGGCTGGATTTTTCTGGGGAAACTAAAAACATAATCAGTTTGCGCATAATCTTCGTGCTTGGAAACACAATTTAACTGCACACCATTTTGAAATTTGTAGCTTATCTGTTCTTTGATTTGAAAGTCGGTCCAAAACCAATTCAATTCTGATCTGACCATCTATTAGAGGCGGGAGAGCACCCATCTGGGACATTATTTTTTACGACTTGCATCCTGTAACATGGAATAGAATGCCTGACAACAGAAGATACCATATAGATATGTGGTCATTTTGCTGTAAAAGGCCATCTGCCTACCACTGTACAACATGGTTGCAGAAGCATAAAATAGAGACCCAAATCCCTTTATACCCCTGAAGACCAGATGCACTATGACATGAATGATGGGTGAGGTAGAACACTCCCCAGTGCCTGGCCAGTAGGTGGCTATTAGGCAGTAGGCAATTGAACCAGCTGTCAGAAATCTAAAACACCATTGCAATTTAGCATTTTATCACCAAAATCCAGCATGAGGCAGAAAGTTTTTTTTTTAATTTTTTTATTTTTTTATATTTTGTGATTTTTATAAGAGAATTTAGGAAAACATGACTTTGTGGCATAAGCAGAATATAGCTGTTTGGTATCTTACTCTAGCTAAGGCTAGCTCTTTAAAAACACTGTATATTTAGAATAGGTTTGATTCTTCTTTTCTTGGGAAAGGGTGAATTTAGTTTAAACAATGCAATAAATCAGAGAGTCAGGAAGGAAACTACTTTACTCCTTCGTTTGTGTGTAGTGTGTTCTGTAACAGTGAGCAATGCATTTAATGTGTATAGAAAACAGGGAAAAAAATCACTCAAGTGTTTTCCTCCCAGGGCAGAATTCTATAATCTGTGATTGAGCCCTGAGTACATTGGAGTTAATAGCTATGGTTATTCTTCTAAGATGAGCCTCTCAGTTTTGTGGAGTTATTTTAATATGCTATTCAATTAGAAAAAAAATAGGAGAAATGAGCCTCTCTGATTCTTGACTTTGGCTGGGAGTCTTGGCTGGCCATGGAGACAATCTGTTTTTGCTGGCTATCGCTCCTGGGTTAGTTAATGGCAGTCATTCAGAAGCTCACTGAAATATCTATTTTTATGGAGCTGTGGCTTTCTGCCTCCAGTGATGGTCTTGGCATTCTTTGCAGCCCAAGCATGAAAGACCCCATTCGCGCCCTTCACTCTTGCTACAGTTCGGGGCCCAGAGCTCATATTCTTTGTGCTTCCTCGGGCTCATTAGTCAGTTTGTAGCCATCTGTCTTTGTACCATTAACCCACTCGCTGGACACCACACAGTTGTTGTTTTCTGTGTCTGTTCTGGTAAATTATGTGCCTCGGCTGCTGTGCGGTCTGAGGCACATGTTGTTCTGATGACAGTTCCCTCAGAAGGGATAGGGGTGGAAAATGCATCTGTGACAATGGGAAGCTGGGGCAGAGTTTGGTCCTGGAGCAGCAGCAATCAGATGAGAGCCTCCTTTGATCTTGCTATAGAAAGCGAGAAGCAATGGGGAAGTGTCATGCTTTCCTGGACAGCAGGTAGGATGAGAATACAGGGACACAGAAGAGGAAATCAAATGGACTTTGAAGTAATCGTCTGGTGTTGGAAGATAAACAATAGCACCAAGAGTGTCAACTCGAGAACAGTTAGCAATAGTGATGTTCCTTCCTTCCTTCCTTCCTTCCTTCCTTCCTTCCTTCCTTCCTTCCTTCCTTCCTTCCTTCCTTCCTTCCTTCCTTCCTTCCCTCCCTCCCTCCGCCTGCCTGCCTGCCTGCTTGCCTGCCTGCCTGCCTGCCTGCCTGCCTGCCTTTATTCCTTCCTTCCTTTCTACTGAGTTCCATCCAAGTGGCAGCACAGGTGGCTTCCTCTATGCCACTCCTGTTGCTGAGAAAGCAAGCAAGAAAGTCCATTGTCTCTGGAGGCCCAGTACAACCTTGGTATAGCAGAATACTAAGTGCCAAGGAGAAAAGACAGAGTACTGAGGGTGGAGCCACACTGGCTGGGTTTTTCTGTTGGCTCTCTAGAATTCTGTGATAGAATTCTATGAAATGCTAGGTGTGGGGCACAGCAGTGCTGATGGAGAGAGCAGTCCATGCTTTTCAAAGCTGTCTTGTGTGTGAGCTAGAAAAGAGGTATGTCCCCTCACCCATTTATGCTTTTACTGGATTTTACATATAAGCACAGTTTGATGAGCATTCTATGTTTATTATTTATGCCTTTAAAATTTCAGTTATCATTATATTTAGTATAGCAGCTAGATAGAGTCTACTGCAGATAGAGTGCTTTCAAGGAGTAAGAGTAGACAGGGACTGTAGAGACCTTTATTATAGGTTTTAGCTCAATGTTATTGTTGGTTTTGTTGCTCTGGTCTTCTTGTTTTGGCCATTAAGAGGTCACTGTAGTTGCTTCCTGTCTCTAGGCTCATTTTTTTAATGCTTCCCTACCCCAGCCTTGGAATTAAACGTTTCTCTAAGGTGTCCTACGTGGAAAATAGTGCTAGAAACCAAGACCATCATGGTCACTAAACCACCATTGTGTCTAGGCTCTTTCAGTAAATAATACTAGAAAATGTATATGTGTATGTGTATATGGCATGCATGTATGTATCAGTCTGCATATATGTCTTCAAGTCCATAGCTTTATTTTGACACTTCTCACTCCAATTCAGTTCTTACTCTCTTTAGAATTCTCTTCCCTGAGCATAAAGGGTCTGGCTCCCTCCTGGGCACAGTGTTTATCTATCTGCTCAATGCTGGTTTATACCCAAGGTGATTTCAGCAAGGCTAACTCAGGCCTCTGTGGGAAACACATTTACTAATTAGGCTGAAGAATTTGTTCCAAAGTTGTTTTCTCTTTCTTTCTTTCTTTCTTTCTTTCTTTCTTTCTTTCTTTCTTTCTTTCTTTCTTTCTTTCTTTCTTTCCTTCCTTCCTTCCTTCCTTCCTTCCTTCCTTCCTTCCTTCCTTCCTTCCTTCTTTCTTTCTTTCTTTCTTTCTTTCTTTCTTTCTTTCTTTCTTTCTTTCTTTCTTGTCTTTGCATATAGGCATATTTTGACAATACATTCATTTCCCCTCAAATTTATTTTCAAGGTGCCCTTCTTCTGCTCCAGCTAGAGTGAGGTCATTATCACTTGAATTGATTTTTTTTTTTGAAGGTGTAGGTTATCACTGGAATGCAGCAGTGTGAAAACTGACAGCAGATAACAAAGATACTCCGATTCTGAGAAGAAAACAAGTTCCCCAAAGTTTACTTACTTTATAATTGAAAGCATCCATTTTGGTATAACTTCTTCATTCCCCATGCCCCCCAGTATCACCTCAAAAATCAATTATTTCTGTGAAGTTTTAGAATACCATACCAAATGTGATCATGAAGCTTATACCTTCCACAGACATTTTAGTCTACAGTTACAGAATTTATAAATCAAGATGGCTTGAAGTTTTCTTTTAGAGCCCTTTGGATAGAATTCATCGCTTTGTAGGGTTTCAAAATAGTGAATAATAACTTATACCCATGGCAATTTGTATCATATCTCTATATCTGTATTTTGTAGTGCCTTCCTAAAACTTGTTTGTATAATTTATAACAACTGAGACTGATTCTTTCTCTCACTGGAGTCTTACCAAGATGATCTTAACTCCACAATAGGCCTCCTGAATGTTGGGACTAAAGATGCATGCTATTGCACCTGGTTATGAGTTCTTTTAAAAGTGGTAGTTTATGCAAAGTCAACAAAAATACAGAAAATTAAAAAAAAACTGGCATAGATTAAAATAAGATAATGGCATATCTACGTGTTAGGAGAACAAGGATTAAATAGAGACAAAAATAAAGGCCATTCATTCACAGTGCATATTAATTATGTTAGAACTGTAGTTGGGAGCTGGGAAAGCAGCTGTCATGAAAACATAAACGTCTCCATTTTGGGCTGGAGAACTGGCTCAGAGTAACCTCTCTGCTCTTCCAGAGGTCCTGAGTTCAATTCCCAGCAACCGCATGGCGGCTCACAACCATCTGTAATGAGATCTGGTGCCTCTTCTGGCCTGCAGATATACATGTAGGCAGAATGGTGTATATATAATAAATAAATCTAAAAAAAACGGTGATGGTGGTGGTGGTGGGGGCTGGAGAGATGGCTCAGTGGTTAAGAGCACTGACTGTTCTACCAGAGGTCCTGAGTTTAAATCCTGGAAACCACATGGTGTCTTACAACCATCTGTAATGGGATCTGATGTCCTCTTCTGGTGTGTTTGAAGACAGCTACAGTGTACTCAAATAAAATAAATAAATCTGTTTTTAAAAACATCTCCATTTTATGGAATTCATGTTATAATAGAGGGAAGAAAATGAATAAGTGAAATGTACAATACGTATATTGTATGCTTAGAAGACAATAAAGAGGATATGGAGGATAGAAAACAAGGAAAATCAAGAGCTGGGTACATCATACATTTAACTAGGATGGCCAGCAAAGGTATCAGTGTGAATATGCCTGCTCAGCAAACTCTTTGAAGGAGGTGAGGGGAAGAGACCATGAGAAATCTGGGTATCCAAAAAGCATCCAGGCCTTAAGGTAGGACTGTGCTTCAGGCAGGAGGCCTCTTCAGGGTCAGAACAGCTGGACTGGAATAAGCTTGAGAAGGCAGTGAGATGGGGTGCAGAGCAACCAGAGTCATGATGAGGGTGGATATCATACAGATTATCTGTAAAAAGCTCTAATGTTTTAATACCTTGCAAAGTCAAACCACTTGAGCAATTGGTAGATGTGATCTAAGCCTCATTAAAAAAAAATGTTCTTATTTGTCTATGTGCCTGTGTCTGTTGTGCCACACATATTTGGTTCAAATGGAGGCCAGAAGAGGGGAACAGAACCCATGGAGCTGAAGTTACTGGCAGTTGTTGGCCCTGTATCTGGTTGTGCTGGGTTCTCTGGAAGAAGGGCAAGTATTCTCAACTTCACACCCATCCTGCCAGCCTCTGCATCCCATTACTGACACACGACCACAACTCTCACAGACCCATCTGCACGGCTCCTACTCTCCGCTGCAGGCTACGTTCCCTGTTTATTCCATGGAGAACCCCCACTTTCATGACTCTATTCTAACTGCAATCTCTAGCTATTGATCTTGCTTCTTTCCTCTTAGTAGTCCTGTGTCTGCTTTGGAAGGCAATGAGTTTGCTTCTTTTTATTATTATTTTTGGATGCCATATAGTTTGATCATATTCGTTCCCTTCCCCAAACATAACTCAGACCTTCCCTACCTCCCTAGACCATCCAACTTCTCTGTTTCATAAAAACCCATAACCCATACCTACATGCCAAACAAAACCAAAACAAATAAACTAAAACAATCCCAAATGATACAAAAAATATTGAACGAAAACAAAAAAGCTCACAAAACAAAAACAAACAAACAAACAACAAAAACTATAGAGTCCATTTTTGTTGGCTAACTATGCCTGGACATGTGTCCTGTGCTGCAGTGTGCCTGACATATCCAGTAACACTCCACTGGATGTGGGTATCCTTTGCAAATAGCTCTTTGGTTAGGGGTGGTTCTTCGCGTCTACTTCCCTTTCTCCATGCTGGGACAACATCTGGTTTGCATCTGTACTGTTCTTGTGAATTCTGTCACAGTCTGAGATGGTATGTGTATTAGTCACGTTGTGTCTTGAAGGCTGGGTCATCTAACACTTCTGCCTCCCTTCTACATAGATACTTGAGCCTTGAGGGGAGGGGTTTGGTGAAGAGATCCCATTTAG